>NW_028153348.1:0-1000 GCF_964106915.1 Podarcis gaigeae
TCTGGGAGCTTGCGGGGCTGGGGGAGGAAGAAGCCCTCCGCCACCTCCAAACCATGTCGGGAGACAGTGGGATGGCGCGCTGCGCCTCTCCCCCTGTCTCCCGAGTTTGCGGGGCTGGCGACGGGGAGGAGCAGGCTTCTCCCCCCGCCAGCCTTCTAGCCAAGTCGGGGGACAGCGGGATGGCGGCGTTGCGCCTCCCCGCTGTCTCCCGAGCTTGTGGGGCTGGCGGTGGGTCTCTCCTGAAGCCTGGAGAACGAGAGGGGTCAGTGCGCACCGACCCCTCTCACTCTCCAGGCTTCAGCGAAAGCCTGCATTCGCCCCATAGGATGCACACACATTTCCCCTTCATTTTTGGAGGGGGGAAAGTGTGTCCTATAGTGCGAAAAATACGGTATATTTTAGGAGTGGTGTGGAAACTGCCGAAATAAACTGACCGGTAATGGGGAGGATGCCCAGAACGTTGCACTTTCTGCAAAAAAAAAAAAAAGCTGTTTGAAACCATTTGCCGTGCTGGGGAGTCTAGGTTCTGGCATTTTGTACTATTGTAGCTTGTGGTTTCAACAAAATTCCGCACCACAATAGGCAGGAAATGGCTGGCGTAGTCCCCCCACCCATCTCTATATTCACAGTGTATACGAGGAAATGAGTAATCAGAAAGGAGCAGCCCAAAGCAGGAAAGTGTCGAAATTATATGAACAGAAAATGCCAAAACAAGATGGAGCCTCGTCCATTTGCAAAATTTTCGGGAGATTTGGCAGGGTGCAGAATCTGCTGAAAATTGTTCCTTGCCTTTGGGGTTTTTTGATTTAGTTCTCGTTGCTTAATCAGAAGCACACACATCAGAAAGGTTAGGAAAATCATACAGCCAGCCGACACACCATACCTTTAAAGGAATTTGGCTTCCTGGGAATTGTAGTTCGCCCCCTCACAGAGCTACACTTCCTGGCACCCTTAAACTACAGTTCCCAGGATTTTATTTTATTTTTTAGGGAAGGGAGTC
>NW_028153347.1:0-3000 GCF_964106915.1 Podarcis gaigeae
TCTAAATTCTTTTTGGATATTTAGATTCTAGTTTTTCCCTGGTCCTTTGAAACAGAGATATGGTTTGTGACTTCACCCCTATAATGCCTTAGTTTTGTTTTCCCATGCCTGCCAAAGACCCTCCATTTCCCTATGATGGCCAGAAAAGAGTAGCATATGAAGCATGTTCCAGTAGTATCTTACGCCATGCACCCATCTCAATTACCGAGGCTTCATGCGTCACACAAAAAATTAAACAGAGGAAATTAAAATTTACACAACTTCAAAATATAGTTTTAAGATCCGGTGACACTCATACCAAAGCAAAGGAAGCATGTGGATATGTATGTAAACACAGACACACTTCCTCAGGCTATGATCCATCCTCTGCCTTTGCTTAAACCCTACATACATCAGCCACTCAACTCTAGGGCGGGAATAATGCAGACAATGGGGCTGTATATTTGTATTAATCACTAGCCAACAAATGAGAGCTATTTTTAAAGAAAGAAAAATAAAATCTGACGACATAGTTGAAGACTCCACTTGTGTGATGGATTTGGCGCATACACTTCATTACTGTGAAGGTCATAGATCACTAATTTATGGTACAGGTAAGGAAACTGAGGACATCACAGCTCAACAAGGGGTTTCGCAGCCAATGTTCATAGAAGATAGATTTTATGTGAAAAGGGATTTTCAAAGTTTGGCTTCAGAAACAATAGCATTGGAATGTCTCAAATCAGAAATTAGTTCCATCTAATATTCAACATATGGTGACTGAAAAATTAACCATATGTTGGGGGGAAAGGGCATTTGTCAGAACACACAATCAATTTCTTTCAAGCTTCGATGATAAAAATATGAAAACATATTGCATGGACAGGCAGAGTCCCCCAACCCCAGGTGACCCCCAAGCGGAATAATGACTCAAGACAACGTCCTATGGGATTAAAATTGGCCACAACTTTATTAAATTTCAGACGTAGGGAGACCTTGGCTCAGGCATTGGGCGTTTACCCTTCCTAGTCCCCAGCCAGGGATCTGGGAGAAATCAGGGTTATTCAGAATGTATGGGGATTGGGCTGGCTCTAGAGAACATATGTTCGCCGCCATTGGAGGGGAGAGCAATGACAACCTTTTGGTATATGGCCAAGGCCTCCCCTCAAGACCCCTTTAACGGGGAACCCTGGGATCACCGTTGCAGGGGGGCATGGGTCACCACTTCAAGCCCCCCCCCCCCATTTAGGAAGAAAGACTAAAGGATTCCGCCCAAGGCCTGAAACTGCCAAAGTTGTGACGTTTTGCTACGGGAAAGGCAAAACCTGACAATGCAGGAAAGTTCATTTCCGGCCCTTCAGCAGCGACTCTGATGTAGCAGCACCTGCATACCTGTGGAGAAGAGGTTAACCTGCAAAAGAAGACTTAACTGAGGGACGGCAGGGTGGAAGTTCTGGAGCCAACTGACGCTTTGCAGGTAAGTTTCACCTTCTGTTGTGTGAGCAGGGTGGTCTCTCCCCTTACCTGGCTTATTCCCTGGCCACGCCTCCCCATGCGGGATTGGGTGATTGGCTGAGGTAGGCAGAGACCTCCAGGTATCCAGCCTGGGGAGGATAAAGCCAGCCCAAACTACCAGGAGCCACACTGAGATCCAGGGGGCTGTGTGTGACCACACAAAAGGCGCCCCCCCCATTTGATGTGGGGAGCAGTCATTGTGGAACAGGGATAGGTGTGACTCATTGCTCAAATCAGTTCCGAAGCAATTTAATTTGGCCCCCAATTGGCCTACATCATTTAAATCAAGGTGTTTGGGAAATTTTGTTCATGATTTCACTTCTAAGGATTTACTGTTATAAATTAAACAGAGACACTATGAGGTCTGCTTCAACTAATTAGTCTTTTATAAATCATGTCCAAGGGTTCTAGCATCCTTGGGGAATGATAACAAACTACTTTGGGGGATATATTCAATGTCTTTAAATGCCTTATTGGCAAATAGATGATATTTTGCCTGAACAGCTGCTTTCTTGCTGATGACTCTTCACTGTGGACATAAATTGATGTTACACACCATATACTTTTTTAAAAATGGAGAAATACTGTGTGAATAATACACTAAACCAAGCATGAAACTCTTCAGCTCTGTTACCATGGCCAGCAAGAGTAGCTGACCAGGTTGGGTGCTGGCCAAGAGCCCAAGAGCTCATAATGGCTCCTTGCCCTGGTCTCGGCCTTGCCACATTGCACCACCACTCACTGGGGGATGTCAAACACTATATGTAGAGCCAGATGGAAGGTGTCACTCACATCTAAGTTCTAATGTTCACAAAGTAAATAAATAAAAGGCACCTGGTGAAATACAATAGTTGCAATGTTTTTCTTTGTGGATGTAAATTATCTACTTCCCCAGGAGTTTAGTGAACACTAAACTCACTCTATGCACCCACTCTATGTATTTCTAAACTTAATTAACGCTATTGTGTGGGTTGCCATATTGGTCAACTTTTGTTTTATTTTAAAGTCATGAGGCCAAATGGCAGGGTGAAAGGGGTGAGGTCCACTGATATCCTATGTCCAAGTGTCCCCAGAAACCTGGAGCAGAAACCCTGTCCATAACTGAAATGGTCTAAATGAAGAAAAGTCAACCTCCAGAAGTTGGTCCATTGGTCCATTCAAATGTTCACCTATTAATGGTCTTTAAAACAAAGCCAGACCAAAACCCCATAAAGGCCTTTAACTTGAATTCGCTCTCATTTTAGTCTGGAGCAAACAGGTGGAATTAGCTCATATCTTTCTTTCTTTTTATCGGCACAATTATTATTCCTATTTTGTTAAATGAACATCATCTGTGCTTTGAGAACAGACTTTTTCAACATTCCGTTATTTGAACTGGCTTTCAGAGTCCAGTTTTCACTGGTCATCAAAGTGCTGTTGAACGGCCACCATCTGTTTGGCAACTCAAGGGGAGTACAGCCTAAGAAAGATTCTCATGAGAAAGAACATAATGAGAACAGGAAATGG
>NW_028153346.1:0-1000 GCF_964106915.1 Podarcis gaigeae
TCAGAGAAAGTCTTTTGGGGCTATTTATCTAATACATAATGTTGTTCCTCACCCAAACTAATCTTAAATTGCAAACCCTGCTCCACCAAAAGTGTTCCCTCGCTTATGCCACCATTCCTGGAATCCGCTTCTCAAACTAGAGCCAGCCTGGAAGCATGCCCACACCATGAACACCCCCAAAATATTGTTGTTTCACTTACCATTGGTCTCTGACTTTTTGCCGGCCGCTGTTGCCTGAATTACAGAAGAAGAGCAGAAAGTTGAAAGGTCAGGTCAGGTCAGGTTTTTTTCTGTTCGCATATAATAATAGCGTAGCATTTATTTCCAGCAGATTGCTAGATACTGTTCAGAAGAAAGGAATAAAGATATGAAAAATACTGAACTTACAGAGGTGGCTCTTTGCGATCTCTTACCTTTGTGGGGGAAGTGACTTTTTCAACCGACTGCTTCTCCCAGAGGTTACGTTTGCCGGATACGTCTCCAGGTTTTAAGTCCTAGTTCAAAGGAGGAGACAGGGAAACGAAGCAAGAAGTTTGAAAAAGAGAAAGCAGTTAATGAAAGGTCACTACACGTGGAAAGACTGACATTTGTGCAATAGAACTTACCCTCCCTCCCATCATGTGCACCCCCCCCCCCAAAAAAAATCTGTTCTAGCAAGCTGGGGGAACCCCAGGGCAGATTGGGGTGAGATGCTCGGGGGAAAGGAGAGAGGCTATGTGCCATGATGCAAGCAATGGCATAGTTGTATCTTATTTAGACCCCTTAAGGCCAATTCCATATACGTACATTGCCACGAGTCTTTCATCATTTATTGAAAAGGGCCCCACTGACATAAACAGGACTTATATGAATGGAAGCCTGGTTATGACTGGGACTGCAGGACTACGGTTTTGTGGCTTAGCACGATGGTAGCTCAGAAAGAGATTTACCTGACTAGTTTAACAGAAAACAGCCAGTCCAAGAGAAGAATAGAACAGCAGGTATCTGGAATCCAGCCAAG
>NW_028153345.1:0-15015 GCF_964106915.1 Podarcis gaigeae
ATTCAGCTCATACTGATCTGCAGAGATGGTTATTTGGGTTATTTCATTTTCTTGGGTTGAAGTGTGCTGCATTTCATACGGCTGACTTGTTTTCCTTACTCTCAGGGTATTGGGACTGATGAGAAGTGCCTCATTGAGATCCTGGCTTCTAGGACCAATCAGCAGATACGTGCTCTAGTGGAGGCCTACAAGGATGGTGAGTATAGAGGGCAGGGGCTGTGACACTTCCCTGGATTTTCAGCAGACTCCAGCTAATATTAAAGATACCTGTGATGAAGCAGAGAGTAAACTATTGAACACAGTGGGACTTGCTTCTGAGCAAGCATGCATAGGATTGTGAATGTATCATATAATTGGCACATCAAATAAAATGAGTCTCTTCCTCCATCTTTGTTTATAAGGATTTATACCTTTTATAAACACTTTCCTGCTTTGGGCAAGTCCTGCTTTGGGCTGCTTACCTGCTTATCTCTTCTGCCCTAAGTCTCCTTACAACTTAGGATAATTTTCTTTTAAAAATTCCAATAGAGTTAAAAAATGTAAGTGCTCAAACTCCCAGCCACATGAACATAGGAGTCTCATTTCAACCCTGCATCCAACTTCCATTGCCTTCCTTTATTCTCCTCAATATATCCCACTTCTCCAGACCCTTATTTTTTGACCCCCTTTTTCCCCTCTAGTCCTACTGCTAATGAATGCCTTTCTGCCATGGGTTTCGATAACTCATCTCTCTCTTTTTAAAACATTCCCATAGCATATGAGAGGGACCTGGAGGAAGATGTTGTAGCAGACACCTCGGGACACTTCAAGAAGATGCTTGTCGTCCTTCTTCAGGTATGTTGGCCCCTGCACTCAGTATTGTGCCTTCAGATGTTTTGCAGTACTAATGGGTTCAATTCCTTGTCCTTTCTACAGGGCACCCGAGAAGAAGATGATGTTGTAAGTGAAGACTTAGTGCAGCAAGATGCCCAGGTTGGTGCAATTTACATGATAACTTGCCCAATTAATGATGATCCAAAGAATGAACTTGCTTCATCTTGGTACAAATCTAGATTTAGGGGAAATAGGTATACTTGGAAATCTGGCCAATATTTTGCCCAGGTGATTCTTGCAGGTTTTGAAATGAGTTCTCTCTGCATGCACACACCCAATGCATCAGTTATATAGACCTAAAAACAGACACCCCTGGGATGACATCTCCTAGCATGAGAGGTTCCGATCTGAACAGTGCATTTTCTCCACCTATCTGGTATCTGCAGTCAAGGATTTCATGCTTTTCTGAGCCAATTGGAGAACTCATCATTTCCTGGATTGATGTCTTGTTTATGAATCCAAAGTAGAGTCTCTGGTTCTAAAATACTGCATCTATTGAAATCAAACTGTTGAACCACTGAAAGCAGTCAGCTCCGCTTTCAAATACTTTGTAAGACTTCTGCACATACTTGTTGGGATGTAGGTATTATGAAAGCTCCTGTTTAGAAATTACTGGTGTTTATGGTACTTTTATATAAAAGCTAAATATCCCCAGCAACTTGAACCGTAGAGTGGTGGTTTCCTTGCAAGTATTGTAAGTTATGTGATCAGAACTAAGATTGCAATCTCCTGCTGAACATATTTCTCAAGTCTTTAGTAGGAAATAATACAATTTGATTTTTGTTTTGTTAAGACTGAATAGCTTCCCAGTATGTCCTAGTGCATCTAGTTGAAAGTAAGACCCAGTGATGATATCCTATTATTACTTGGTTTGCTGATTGCATAAGTCTGATAGATTTTGCTTACTGTTTTTGAGAATTCACCAATAGTTTCCTCTTGAGTTGCATGCATCATTATTCTAAGACAAATTCCTGTAGAGTTGCAAAGTTAACTGGACTTCTTTATACTTGCCTCTTCATGGTGATCCCTGTTTTTAAGCTGCTGCTGTTGTGTTTGTATGTGTTTGTGCTTTCTAAAAGAATCTGTTGGATGCTGGGGAAGCAAAATGGGGCACAGATGAAGCCGAATTCATTTACATTCTTGGAAGCAGAAGCAAGCAACATCTTCGGCTGGGTGAGCTTGCATTCAAATACAAACAATATCTTACACTTCTTTTTAGCCAAACATCACATTTCTTCGCAGAGTGCATACCAGTTAAGACCCAGCCACACTTTTGCATGTCCTCTGCCCATGTCCAAGTGGTTTTCTACTTGTCTCACACTTTCTAGGCACGAGTCTGAGCAGTTTTGCCCTTGCCCCTCCACTTTCCCTGGGAAAACCCTTTCTTTAGTGATAAACTTTCACAGACATCAATCTGGAGAAAACCCGATTGACATTTGCTCTGACTGAGAGTTAAAGAGTGGTTTTCCGCAGGTTGGGAAATGGCGGGGCAAGGGCAAGTCTGAATGAGCCCTTAGTTACGATGGACAGGAGTCTATAAACTTGCCCTCTAGTGGCTGAATTATATAACTGATGAGGCCTTATAGGTGTTCTGCCAGAGTTGTTCTTTGCAATTTGGTTATAATGCTACCTTGGCTCCTAAGAACACTTTTTTCTGTTGGATGAATTATTTGATTAAGGGAGAATTCAGTGCTGAGCAGAAAACTCAATAGTGCGACCCCTAAGTCTTTGCAGGTAACAATAAGACAGGAACCTTGACTTAATGAACCACAATGTGCTTATGGATTCAGTTCCCTCTTCATGCAAGTGGGTAAACAAATCAGGAAAAGAGCTTAAGAGTTACATCTGAACCTGAGTTTGTAGCTTGTTTCTGCCTAACAAACCAGGATTTGTAAACAAACAACAAACCTGGTTTTAAGGCTGGCTGTTGGGGGAGAAAACATGTTAAAGGGCAACATACTACAACTCCCGTGTGTGAGAGACTGTGCCTCTCCTATGCTTCCTTTTCAGTCTTTGATGAGTATCTGAAGATCTCTGGCAAGCCCATTGAAGTGAGCATCCGGGGAGAGCTGTCTGGAGACTTTGAAAAACTGATGCTAGCTGTAGGTAAGTGGGTCAGATCTTGTTATTTGAAGTGGTGTGGCAGACTAGAAGTGACTCCGAAGGTCACACCCTTTCAGCCTAAACCTGTGGGTCAATTCAAAATTAAAGATGTCAAGGTCTTTGCTAACCCAGTTGATGTTGGGTGTGCTTTTACAAAAGGCAGACTCCTAAATTTTATTTAGCTCTGAACTTCAGCTCTGGATTAGGCACATGACTTGATTTAAGGGATGGGACTTTTCAGTATCTAAGGTGTTCTGGAAGGATGAGAGGCAGAACTGATCTTGTCAGCATGGAATGGTAAAGAGTGTTGGGGAACAGAACAGAGAACTAGAGGTAGGGATGGAATGGAATGGAGTTTCCAGTAGGAGGGTCTGGCTGACTCGCTGGAACCTGGAACAGGAGCAATCCATACAGCATAATTTTCTTATAGGTCTCATTTGTGTTCTCTGAATATTCCAAAGCATTTTTACTTTTGTGTCTCAGCCCAGGTTTTGAAGGGCTAAGGAAGCGATCGCATTTTGCTAGTCAACAGGCAGTGAGCATGACCCCCTAGTTAACACTCTCTCCTGATTCTTCTTTCCACAGTGAAGAATATCCGGAGTACAGCAGACTATTTTGCAGACAGGCTCTTCAAAGCCATGAAGGTGAGAGGCATTCCAGGAGCCTTGGACAGTGGATTTTTCCCCCTCTTGAATGCGTTGTGATCATCTACATGTTGCACTGTACATGTTATAGATGTTGTGCTAAATATATTACTACATTTAACTGGTCTTGTTGTTTTTGTTCTAAAAACAGCTTGTCAGTATTGAGACTATGGAGGGCAAGGGCTTAGTCCTTTCTCTGCCACTTTGGTCCTGGCTTAAATTCCCACCTATCTAACTTGCATTTAGCTTCTGGAGATAACTGTCCATTGACAGTAGTCCCCCCCCCCAAAAAAAAATTCCCCATTACTCTAATGATATTTGAGTAATATGGATTTCAGAGAGCTTTCACTACAAACATACAGCATTTCTAGAATTAGCTTTTCATCTCCAGTGTCCTTGATAGTGGGGAACACTTTTTGGTGATACAGGCTTTCTTAGTACTCTGTGTAAAACCCTTATAGAGGCATAGGGGGTAGAATCAACCCACTTCCTGCAAAATGGCTGGGAGAGAGAAAGCTCACTCCCCACCATGGGCCATTGGAGCAACAGCTGTTCTGATACCCACCTTCATTGTCAGCATTACCAGGGATTGTTCTCAGGCTGTCAAAGGGCAGCCATCAAAGTCCAAAGGGTCCAGAACTGTATGACAGCTCCACTTCAGGGAAGATGCAGCTTGACCCAAAAGAGGTCCAGTACCTTCAAAGTGCTTAGGCCTCCGCATTTGGGCTTTGTTGAAAGCACATTCATTCATTCATTCATTCATTGGATCACATTCCTCAAAAAAGAGCCCAGGGCAATGTACATCAGACATATAAGCAAAAGATGTGGAACAGTGCTTGCGTTCATTAATGTTTTTAAGCAAACCCTGATTTCCACCCACCTGTACTTTGGGATATTTTGTGTGACCCTTGTTGATCTGTTTCAGGGCTTAGGAACGAGGGACAACACGTTGATTCGGATCATGGTGTCACGCAGTGAGATTGACATGTTGGACATCCGGGAGATATTCCGGACTAAATACGAGAAGTCACTGCATCACATGATTGAGGTAAATACCGGTTTGCAGCTGGTCTACAATGGAGAAATGAGGGGAGGGGGAAATCCTTCCTTCTGCTCCATAACAGAATTTCCCTGCTCCATCTCTCATACCTCACATTATGCTTCGGAAAGATAATCACCATAGAAAGGCTTGGATAGCCTTCGAGCATGTAGGGACAGACTTCAGAATTGTGGGATCTGCTTTGTGGTTTTTTCACTGGAATCTTGAGACCCACCAGTGGAGTCAGGTGTAGAAATAGAAGGGAGGGTGGAATGAAAACTCTGAGAAAAGGGCAAGAACTCCCTGGAGAAAAGGTGGGATATAAATGTAATAGTAAATAAAATAAAATTCAGGAGCAGGGTGCCTCAATGTAAGTACATGATCAAGCCAGGAATTTGTTTTCTGTACTAGGGCTGACCTTGTAATCATTCACACAAAAGTTCATTCCTAGTTTTCCCCCAAGCTTCATTTCAGTAGACCTTAAAAAAATTGGGGGTTGTTAACAAATTTTGGGGGTGAGAAACACTTGCCAATCTACTGCAAATCACTCAGCAATCTGCCAGTAGATGAAGAACTGCCTCCTGCCCAACTTAGAGAGTTGCTTGAGCTAACCTTTACTTTCTGAGAAGCCTATTTGGTGTTTTTGGTGTTCATTTGCTCTTTTCTATAAGAATCCACCTCATGTGACTAAAGGATTTGGAGTTTTTCTTTCATTTTCTAAACAAAATTCTAATTCAAGAAACACTGAAATGGAAGAAAACTTGGGTCCTGTTTCCAGGCTTCCCACAGGCATCTAGTTGGCCTTTGCTCTGCATGTTGTAACGTATTTGCTTCTGGGGACAGAACAAAGAGTTCCCATAACCCTCTGTTTTAAGCTGCAGTTTTGAATCTCATGCTCTCTGCTGTGGGAATGGGAGAATTACCAAACACTTTAGGCCACCTTAACTGGGAATTTTTTGTCTTGTGGATGGTTTGTCCATAACAGTTGATGCTTTGAGTGCTTGTGTGTATGTGCATTTCAAACCGACCATCTTTTATTGCCTTTGCAGAGTGACACATCTGGTGAATACAAAAAAGCGCTTCTGAAGCTGTGTGGGGGAGATGATGAGTAAGCTCTACTACTAGTTAAACATTGCTCTGTGACTTTTATTTCTCTTAACAAGGCTAGTCAGTAGCTGTTTTACTGTCTGAGTGGGGTACCAGCCCCTGATGAGTTAAAACAATAGTCTTGGAAATCCACCCTAGTTTGTCATGCTGCTAAACTTTATGTTTACTACAGACCTGCAAAGACTGGGAAATTTTCCATTGGCAAAATGCTCAGGTTCTGTTTTTGAAAATACTACTCATGTATTACCGTATTTTTCCTTCTATAACACGCAGATTTTTTCTTCTAAAAAGGAAGGGGAAATGTCTGTGCGTGTTATAGAGCGAATGTGTGATCCCTGGAGCCGAAAAATCATGCAAAAATCAAATCGCGGCGCTGCATGCTGCACGGAGAAGCGAAACCTGAAAAGAGGAAGCGGCTGCTTTCCTGCATTCTGCCTCAGGGTCTTACTGCCCACCCTCCTCTGTTTCGTTGCTGTGTTTGCTGAAACGGAACAAAGAGCAGGGAAAGCCCCTCCCCTCCAGGCAAGCTCCGGTGCTGCTGGGGGAGAGGGAGAGAGGGGGGGGAAGGGAGAGAGAGAGGGGGGAGGGGGAGGGAGAGAGAGAGGGGAGAGAGAGAGAGAGAGAGAGAGAGAGAGAGAGAGAGATATGGCTGGCTTGGGTGGGGGGAAACTTTTGCCTTTCTTTCCTCCCTCCCGTTAAATCCCTCTCCTGCATTCTTAGCCAGCTGCTTCTCTGCACACCCCTCTAATGTCCCTTCTTTGTTTTTCCTTCGCTCCCCACTTAAAATGTGGTTACAAAGCATGGATCCTCAGGATCTTTGCATTGGGTCACCCCAAATTCACCATCAGATCACATAGCATGTCCATGGCTACAGCCTGCACCAAAAAAATCACGCACCCACTGTTGCCTGGGGCTGCAATGGTACAAAAATGTGGTTAAAAAGCATGGATCCACAGGAATTCTCAGGATTTTGGCATTGGGTCACCCCAAATTCACCATCAGATCACATAGCATGTCCATGGCTACAGCCTGCCCCCCCAAAATCACGTACCCACTGTTGCCTGGGGTTGCAATGGTGCAAAAATGTGGTTAAAAAGCATGGATCCACAGGAATTCTCAGGATTTTGGCATTGGGTCACCCCAAATTCACCATCAGATCACATAGCATGTCCATGGCTACAGCCTGCCCCCCCCCAAATCACGTACCCACTGTTGCCTGGGGCTGCAATGGTGCAAAAATGTGGTTAAAAAGCATGGATCCACAGGAATTCTCAGGATTTTGGCATTGGGTCACCCCAAATTCACCATCAGATCACATAGCATGTCCATGGCTACAGCCTGCCCCCCCCCCAAATCATATACCCACTGTTGCCTGGGGCTGCAATGGTGCAAAAACGTGGTTACAAGCCATGGATCCACATGGATCCTCAGGATCTTTGCATTGGGTCAGCCCAAATTCACCATCAGAGCACATAGCATGTCCATGGCTACAGCCTGCCCCCCAAAAATCACGCACCCACTGTTGCCTGGGGCTGCAATGGTGCAAAAACGTGGTTACAAACCATGGATCCACAGGAATTCTCAGGATTTTGGCATTGGGTCACCCCAAATTCACCATCAGATCACATAGCATGTCCATGGCTACAGCCTGCCCCCCCCAAATCACATACCCACTGTTGCCTGGGGCTGCAATGGTGCAAAAACGTGGTTACAAACCATGGATCCACATGGATCCTCAGGGTCTTTGCATTGGGTCAGCCCAAATTCACCATCAGAGCACATAGCATGTCCATGGCTACAGCCTGCCCCCCAAAAATCACGCACCCACTGTTGCCTGGGGCTGCAATGGTGCAAAAACGTGGTTACAAACCATGGATGCACAGGGATTCTCAGGATTTTTGCATTGGGTCAGCCCAAATTCACCATCAGATCACATGTCTGTGGCCACAGCATGAAGCACAAAAATGATACATCCACTGTTTCATTCAGAATGTTTTTTCCCTTGTTTTCCTCCTCTAAAAACGATGTGCGTGTTATGGTCAGGTGCGTGTTATAGAGCGAAAAATACGGTAGTTAAAAAATGTATAGGACACTGGAATAATTTCATCTTTAATTTCTGGGGGGAAACATGTCTTTCTTAGCTGGAAGCATTTTAAAAAGTTGAAAACCAGACTTCTGTCAATGCACCATGCAGATTTCTTTGAATACAAGTAAAGTTCTTTAAGAAAAAACTTAGGGAGAGAAGGTGTATATATTTATTTGACAGTGACCTTCTGACAGCGTTGAAAGGCATATTTTCAAACTGGGATAAGAAAGAACCTTTTCATCCTACACTAAGTTTGTCATACAGCAGGGCTCCCAAGGGTTTTTCAGTCTCATTTTAGTAAGCCTGTGAGAGTCTGTATCTGGGATGGGCAACTTCAGCATCCCTGAGGATCATTCTTTCCTTTTCTTCCTGGTCAAAGTGTACTGATGGTCATTGTTAAATGTGCCCCTCCTCCATCCATAGAATCATGGAATTGTAGAGTTGGAAGGGACCTCGGGGTCATCTAGTCCAACCCCTGCAATGCAGGAATCTCAACTAAATCCCATAAGCCAGGTGGCCATCCAACCTCTGCCTAAAAACCTTTGAGGAAGGAGAGTCCACCCCCTCTCTTGGGAGTCTGTGCCACTGTCAACAGCTCTTACTATCCGAAAGTTATTCCTGATGTTCCCACACTAGTGGCCCAGCACCACAATAAAGCTGGTACCATCCTGCGTAGGGATATGGCAATGGACGCAATTGGGTATTGCCAGGGTATTCCATTTAAAATGCAAAGAAGAAGTGTAACCACACCTTTTCTTCCATCCCAGTGGGGTGAGTGGGTGAGAATGGCACCAGCTGACTAATTCAAGGCCTACATAGTATGTTCATGTGTCTCCATGAAGTTCATAGACCTTGTGTCCTATCCCCTCCCTTTTCAGTGCTGCAGGTGAGTTCTTCCCTGAAGCTGCACAGGTGGCGTATCAGATGTGGGAGCTTAGTGCAAGGGCCAAAATAGAGGTCAGAACCTGCTCCTCCCCTTTTCTGCCTGCCCTCTGCTGGCTCGAAACCACAGCTGCTTCACTCTGCGTGCTGCTGACCCCTTTCTGCTAGGCCTCTTGGTTAACCTTCCTGTTCAGTGCACTGCCCCTATAACCAAACACCTCCTTAAAACATGCATTTTTAACAGATACGGCTTCATGGCAACTTTCCTCCTTACTCCTGTTCTTGTGAATGTCTATGAAGTGACTCCCTTGAGATTCTGGTTCCTTCCCAATACATACTAGCATGAAATAGCTCTCTACTAATATACTGATATGATTAAAGGGAGGGGGGACAGCCTGATGAGGTTGCTTTGTGTTAGGTGCCCACTGTAGCATTACCCTGACGTTGCATCAGTGCAGTCTCAGGACTGCAAGTACAATGCTGAAAGGTAGTAGAAACATCCCTTATGCATCCTTGCAACTACCTTAAGCTAATGGAGCTGAACTTGAAGGAATCAATCCACTGTGCCTCATAACAACATCTGGCTATAAGCAGACTCTGCTTTTTTTATGGAGTATTCAAGATACTGAATTACCCACTAATCTCTTTCAAAGGGTGAATTCGCACATCACATGTTTCATGTGATAGTTACAGATATCACTTTATTAATTAAACCTGTAGCCATCGCAGATTATTTTCCCCTCATGGTATATAGTTGCTTAATGCCAGGAAACAACTCAAGACGTAGTGATAACCTGTGGCAATTGCCATAACTGGAACAGACTGTATGAACTCACCTTACTTCCCCTGCATGTGAAAGAGGGAACCATGTTCTCAGTTCATAGAAAAGCCACCAGGCTGTCCTACTAGGAAATGGGGACCTGAATGAGGACATCCTCTCCCCCCTTAACTTTGGAAAATGCATGGGGATGAAAAGTGTCTAGATGCTGTCTCTTTTCTTTTTTATTATTTTTTACACCTTCTTTCTCTGGAAAGCAATAGCCCTTTTTAGGAGATTCTTTTTTGCCATTACTTTGACGCTTTCTCCCCGGCTTGGCTATTTTTCTTTTAATAAACAAGAGGATTGTTAACTTCCCAGCTTGCTCTATCCTTGATAGCTGCTTTGCCCTTAACTTTCTGCTGGTTCCCCCTTTCCCTTCAGTAGGCATGGTTTTAATCAAAACTTCTGTTTCTGTTTTTCTGTAGCTGAAAGGAACCATTTATCCAGCTGCAGATTTCAATGCTGATGGTGATGCAAAAGTACTAAGGAAAGCCATGAAAGGTTTTGGTATGTAAGGCTTTGCAAAGGAGTTTTGCCATTCATGCACTGTGAGGAAAATTAGTCTCCTGTATCCTGTGCAAAATATATAGGCTTGCAGGATGGGGGGGAAATTCAGAGGGTCTTTAAAGTCCAGATTTCTTCACTGAGAGCTGTCCTGCCTGAAACACTTTTTAAATGTGTTTTAAACACTTTTTTAAACACTGGGTATTGCCAGTGAATGAATAGCAAGATCTCAACTTGGTGTATGCTCATTTGAACAGTTTCCCTCCCCTTGATTGGTATCGGTGGGACTGTGTCAGTTGGTAGCTCCCCAGGATAAAATGTGGGAGTCAAGTATAAATACTATTTCTGAACAGAGTCAAGTCTCATGAGTTGTCAAAAACTGGATGACTCATAGTTTATTTATGTTGGGTTTCAGGCACTGATGAAGATGCTATCATTGAGGTTGTCACACAGCGGAGTAACACCCAGAGGCAAGAAATCATACAAGCATACAAGTCTCATTATGGCCGGGTAATTAGAGCTTTATCTCTATTTTTCTATTGTTCTTCCAAGTATGTCTTTCCACCACCACCATTTATTTGTACTTACCTTTCATCTGCTGCTGTCTCCTCCAATGTCCATAGATGTGTCATTAAAAAATAAATAAATCCCTTTTTAAAAGCAGGAATTTGGCATTATTATTATTATAATCTATGGAAGAAATTCAACTCTCCTAATCATTGTATCTACACATTTATATTGGCTTGCCAGATGAAATGATTCCCCTCTCTTCACCCTTGTGCTGTTCTAGGGGTTTTGCTGACCCACCAAATAATCAACTGAGGGGGGCATGTGGGGCAAAGAGAGGAGGGAAAGCCCATTGCACAAGCAGAAGTCCTTTCAGAAGGTTTCCATTAATAGTCTTCATTAGGTGAATCTCACCCGTTATTTTATTTCTGAACCACCCTGCTTCCAGCAAATTAAAGCACATCACAAAAATGGATTGAGTGGTATTTAGCTAAGTTTTACGCAGAGTAAACTCATTGGAATTAATGGACCTAACATGCTCATGTTAATTTCAGCAGGTCTGCTCTGACTAAAACTTAGTTCAATATCACCCATCATCTTTCTGTTGCTTGCTTATATTCCACATTTAAGTCGAAAGCCCCACCCCAAGCAGCTAACTGTTTTAATTACTTGTAACTAGACAAGATGGTAGAAAATCCAGGAAATGAATTCCAATGTTTGCTTGTTTAAAAAAGAAAAAGCAATGGATAGAATAACTGTGTGTGTGTTTATGGGGTTGTGGATCAAGGCCAAAGTACTTGGAGAGGGTGGAGGGTTTTTATCCTTTACAGCCTTTGCTGTTTTCCCAGTGAAAATCCCTCTGAACCTTCTCTGTGCCCTGTGTAGAGCAAAGCATAGAATTATGTGTCTGTGTAGGATAATTTAGACTATTAGCTTAGGAAAACAATGCAGGGAGAGAGGGGTTAAACCCATTCTCCTTTCCCATTGTCATGGGTGAATGTTAAATCAAAACTACTGATCCATTTGCTCAGTATTGCCTGCCTGATGGGCAGCAGTCCTTCAGGGTTTCAGATCTGTGTTTCCCATGACAGGACCTGATAGCTGACCTGAAATCTGAAATATCGGGGCCCTTGGCGAAGGTTATTCTTGGACTAATGATGACACCAGCGCAGTATGATGCTAAGCAACTGAAGAAAGCTATGGAGGTATTGTAGCTTTGTAAGATAGATATACCCAAATGTGACTTTATTGCTTAACGTTATATAACAGCAGGCCCTGGGTGCATGGAAGGCTCCCCTTTCTGATTTAGGCTCTGTGAATGGAAACTCACCTAACTGATACTTTTTAAGCGTCAGTGAGATGAAAAGGAAACTTTTCCCTTGCTTTGGTATTCAAAGGACATAATGATGCGTAAGGAGCAGGCCAAGTTGAAACTGCCCCAAGTGTGTCTACAGTATAGATCCAGAACAAGCAGGCTTGTTTGACAGGGGGGAACTGGAAGTCCACTTGTTGCCCTGGGGGCTACAAACCATAGAGGCTCAGAGACACATAGCCCTGGTTTGTAGCAAGACTCCCTAGAGAACGAGGCCAATTCCCCATGCCGTCTTCAGAAACTAAAACTAAAACTGGGAATTCCCTTTTGGTACTCACCCTTATCAAATAGTATGGAATCCACCCCCACCCCTCGCAAAAAAGCTAGTTCCAGGATTCAGGCCTCCATGAGGAAAAAGGGAGGTAGGGAACCTCCTACTCTGCTTTTCCCTCAAGGAGATTCTTCAGCCCTTGTGAGACTGTTAGGGATATTTCATCTGGCCTAGCATAAGCCGCTGTTCCTGATTCCAGTTCTAGCTGACTAAGCCGTGAACCACCCTCCTTTTATCGAGGAGTTGCAGGGAGTTTCTGGAGGTCCCTGTGAGCTCAAGGGCCGGTATTGCCCAGCAGTGAGATGCCTCGCATCCAGAAATATAGCCACTTCTAGACAGGTGGCCTGCTTGTAGATACTCTGAAATATATTCTAACAACTGTCATGTGTCTTTATAATCTGTTCAGGGGGCTGGAACTGATGAAAGTGTTCTCATTGAAATTTTGGCCACTCGGAACAACCAGGAGATCCAAGCAATTAACACAGCATATAAAGACGGTAAAGTTCTCTGAGGTGCAGGACCCCTCTTTAAGGAATTGGTGGACTTATAAACACACACACTGTGTGTGTGTGTGTGTGTGTGTGAGAGAGAGAGAGAGAGAGAGAGAGAGAGAGAGAGAGAGAGAGATTTGCCCCCATGTTTCCCATGAAGATGAGGCCTTTGTGCATCCATATGCCAATATGTGAGTATGCAATGATCACAATTAGGAAAGACAAAATCTTCAGGTGGGAGGTAGGATGAGGAAGAGTCCTCTGCTGTATGTTTCTAATACCCCCATCGTGATGTCTTCCTCTACTCTTTTTTCAGCCTACAGTAAGTCTTTGGAAGATGCACTGAGTTCTGACACTTCGGGGCATTTCAAAAGGATCCTCATCTCTCTGGCTCTGGTAAGGACTCTCTCCTGCATGCCTCCCAAATAGCAGGACAAGTAGAAACCACTGAGCTGTTTCCTGACACAAAGGTGGATAGAAGTGGTTGAAGGAGCTGGCTGTGCTTAGCCTGGAGAAGAGGTGATTAAGGAGTGATATGACAGCCAGGTAGTTGCTTCTTTGATGGAGTGAAGGAGCGTCTCCACCCCCATCATTCTATCCGGACACTTGAGGTCCAGCAGCGAGGGACTGCCAGAAGCCAAGTTAAAGGGAACCAGGCAGAGGGCCTTCTCGGTAGTGGTGCCCGCCCTGTGGAATGCCCTCCCACCAGATGTCAAAGAGAAAAACAACTACCAGACTTTTAGAAGACATCTGAAGGCAGCCCTGTTTAGGGAAGCTTTTAATGTTTAACAGACCATTGTATTTTAATATTTTGTTGGAAGCCGCCCAGAGTGGCTGGAGAAACCCAGCCAGATGGGTGGGGTATATATATATAAATAATAATAATAATAATAATAATAATAATAATAATAATAATAATAATTAATAGTGAATTGGTTTTCTGTTACTACAGAGGACAGGATCTGAATCATTGGGTTCAAATTGCAAGGGGTGGTGGTGGTCTGGAAGAGCAATTCTGACTGTATGAGCTGCTCAAGCTTCCTTGAAAGGTGGCAAACTCTCATTTGTTATGTATTTTTGAATATGTAAGCTGTCAGGGATGCTTTATTAGTGGTACGGGGGACGGTTGACCAGATGGCAATGGAGGCCCCTTCCAATACTATGATAGGGAAACCTGTGATGATTTCTGCCTCTTCTGCATACGTTAAAAGTCACAGAAGACCCGACTGAATGAAAAACCTGGCAACCTACATGGAATTTGAAGGCTGGTTTACGTTGTTCTGCCTGTCTCTGCACTGTTGCGGACCACCACCTTCTTTTTGTAAAGCTAGGTTTTTTGTTTTTGTTTTTGCTGCCCCACTGTAATATGCATCACATTTTACAAAGCACTAACCAGTGTCCGCTGCGTGAGACGCCCACGTTTTGAATCGTAGACAACACCCATCTTCCTCCTGCCATTAGTTATTTCCACAGGACAAGAGTGGTAGGTGGATGGGGCATGCTAGAGATGGATGGTGGCAGCAGAGGTGATAGTGATAACAGCTCTGTCAGCATCAGCTAGATGCCATTGTGGTTGTCCATAAGGCATGGAGCGACATAACACTGCTCCTGTGCATTGTGGCCCAATTGTTACAGCATCCAGTCAGAGCATCCACAGGAGCCCCAATTGCCTGAGGATGCTGCCTGCTGGTGTCAGACTTGCTTCTAGTCATTTTTACAGATGCTTTTTGCACCTTTATTCACTACTTTCAATGTTTGGACACAGGGGGCCCGTGATGAAGGAGGAGAGGACCTTGCCAAAGCTCAGGCGGATGCCCAGGTGAGAAATGCACACTTTAAAATATATATTCTTGAAATAAAACCACACGTGCAAAGGCAGTTAATTTATTTCTGCTTTTCCCCCGCAAGGCTGGGAATTGAAAATGATGAAATGATACTCCCTGATCTTTGCCTCTGCTCAAACTGCCGCACTCCATGCTAAATCATGTGATTTCTGTGATTCCAGATACATTGGAAGTAAGATACCAGAGACTCCCCACCCCAAAATAGTTTTCTGGTGTTTTTAAATGCCATCATATTAATGACATTGTTGCAAGTCCTAGAATAAAGAGTTGTACCATCCAGATATTTTCAATTAATATACAGTAAAAAGGTGGTTTCTGTTTTGCGGTGTAGTGGTTAAGAGCGGTGGACTCGTAATCTGGTGAATCGGGTTCGCATCTCCACTCCTCCACATGCAGCTGCTGGGTGACCTTGGTCTAGTCATACTTCTCTGAAGTCTCTCAGCCCTACTCACCTCACAGAGTGTTTGTTGTG
>NW_028153344.1:0-1000 GCF_964106915.1 Podarcis gaigeae
TAAAGATACAGGACATTTTAGATACAACACACTGTCCGTTTAAAAAAAAGAGGAAAAACTAAGCACCCAAAATTTGTACACTTTTGAAATTTGTATCTGCTGCAGAGCATCATCAGGGCTTTAAAGCAAAATGCAAATGTGAACAGCAGCCTCTGGGGGGGAAAAGTGTAGAATGGGGATTTCTTTTACCAACAGCACCCAGTCTACCTGAACTATTGTTATCTTATTTTTATGTGCTGTAAGCTGCCCAGTGTGGCCAGATGGGCGGGGTATAAATTATTATTACAGTGGTACCTTGGTTCTCAAACTTAATACATTCTGGAAGTCTGTTCCAAAACCAAAGCGTTCCAAAACCAATGCATGATTTCCCATAGAAAGTAATGCAAAATGGATTGATCCGTTCCAGACTTTTAAAAACAACTCCTAAAACAGCAATTTAACATGAATTTTGCTATCTAATGAGCTCATTAACCCACAAAATGAAATCAATAATGTACTATACTATAAAATAAATAAGACATTATTGTAGATGATAAAAATTAAAATTATTTTTTTCCCTTACCTGCACTGATAACAGTCATTGCTTGGATGGGGGGGGGGGGCTTTTATCCATTTCCACAGTCACACAACTAATCAATCAGTAGCTGAACTGGGTTCCACAAAAACAAAATAACCGAAAAGCCGCAAAAACAAAAGCACCAAACTTAATCCATTCCGGAAGTCCGTTTGGCTTCTGAAATGTTTGAAAACCAAGGCACAATGTAATGTAATGGTTTCCCCAGCCACTCTGGGCAGCTTACAGCACATAAATATTGTAAAACATTAGACATTAAAAATTTCCCGATACAAAGTTGCCTTCAGATGTCTTCTAAAAGTCAGATAGTTATTTATTTCCTTGACATCTGATAGGAGGGTGCTCCACAGGGTGGGTGCCACTACCGAGAAGGCCATCTGCCTTTATTATTATATTGGCAAAGGCTGTGATCCCTTGCTTCCTCCC
>NW_028153343.1:0-73000 GCF_964106915.1 Podarcis gaigeae
TCTCGATCCACATACTGCTTGAGCCTTCCTTGCAGAATTTTAAGCATAACCTTGCTAGCGTGTGAAATGAGTGCAATTGTGTGGTAGCTGGAGCATTCTTTGGCACTGCCCTTCTTTGGGATTGGGACAACAACACAAGATCTTCTCCAATCTTCTGGCCACTGCTGAGTTTTCCAAATTTGCTGGCATATTGAGTGTAGCACCTTAACAGCATCATCTTTTAAAATTTTAAACAGTTCAGCTGGAATACCATCACTTCCACTGGCCTTGTTATTTGCAGTGCTTTCTAAGGCCCATTTGACTTCACTTTCCAGGATGTCTGGCTCAAGGTCAGCAACCACACTACCTGGGGTGTACGAGACATCCATATCTTTCTGGTATAATTCCTCTGTGTATTCTTGCCACCTCTTCTTGATGTCTTCTGCTTCTGTTAGGTCCTTACCACTTTTGTCCTTTATTATGGTAATCTTTGTATGAAATGTTCCTTTCAGATCTCCAATTTTCTTGAACAGATCTCTGGTTCTTCCCATTCTGTTGTTTTCCTCTATTGTTTGCCTTGCTCGTTTAAGAAGGCCTTCTTGTCTCTCCTTGCTATTCTTTGGAAATCTGCATTCAATTTCCTGTATCTTTTACTATCTCCCTCGCATTTTGCTTGCCTGCTCTCCTCCGCTATTTGTAAGGCCTCGTTGGACAGCCACTTTGCTTTCTTGCATTTCCTTTTCATTGGGATGGTTTTCGTTGTTGCCTCCTGTACAATGTTACGAGCCTCCATCCATAGTTCTTCAGGCACTCTGTCCACCAAATCTAAATCCTTAAACCTGTTCGTCACTTCCACTGTGTATTCATAAGGGATTTGACTTAGATTATATCTTACCGGCCCAGTGGTTTTTCCTACTTTCTTCAGTTTAAGCTTGAATTTTGCTATAAGAAGCTGATGATCTGAGCCACAGTCAGCTCCAGGTCTTGTTTTTGCTGACTGTATAGAGCTTCTCCATCTTTGGCTGCAGAGAATATAATCAATCTGATTTCGATGCTGCCCATCTGGTGATGTCCATGTGTAGAGTCGTCTCTTGTGTTGTTGGAAAAGCGTGTTTGTGGTGACCAGCTTGTTCTCTTGACAGAACTCTATTAGCCTTTGCCCTGCTTTTTTTTTTATCTCCAAGGCCAAACGTGCCAGTTGTTCCTTTTATCTCTTGCCTCCCTACTTTAGCATTCCAATCCCCTATAATGAGAAGAACATCCTTCTTTGGTGTCACTTCTATAAGGTGTTGTAAGTCTTCATAGAATTGGCCAATTTCAGTTTCTTCAGCACCAGTATAAACTTGCATAAACTTGGATTACTGTGATGTTAAAATGTCTGCCTTGGATTCGTATCGAGATCATTCTATCATTCTATTCTATGTATAACTCCATACCATCCAACATTTCTCCCATGAACATAGGGACGTCCTAAGGAAAAGCAGGATAACATCAGAAACCAGGACAGCTTCAATAAATCGGGGACTGTCCTGGGAAAATTAGGGACAACTGGAAGGTTTGCAAAAGTGGGGAAGTTAAGATCAAGGAACAAGAGAGAAGCCATGAGTGAAGGACAAGCCAAAGGAGAGGTTGAGGGAGGAGGCTTATTGGTTTGTTCTTGTTCTTGTTTTTATTGTGTATTTTGTGTTTTTTACCTTGCATTTTTAAGTTGTAAACCAACCTTAAATCTACGGATGAAGGGCAGTATATACAATTACTAAAATAGTAACAATACTATTTGTTACTATAGACAGGCATGCCATTGTTCAGGAAAGTCTACTGTATAAATAGTAAAGTAGGATAAGTATTAAAGTAGCAGTAGTAAAGTGGTAGTAAAGTAAAGCGGTGGAATAGTAGTAAAATAGCTTTAAAGTAGTAGTAAAGTTGTAGTAAAAGGATAGCAAGGTAGTAGTAAAATGATAGCAAAGCAGTAGTAAGGTAGTAGTAAAATGGTAGTAAACTAGTAGTAAGTCGGTAGTAAACTAGTAGCAAAGTAGTGGTGAAATGGTAGTAAAGTAGTAGTAAAAGGATAGCAATGCTTTAGTAAAATGATAGTAAAGCAGTAGTAAAGTAGCAGTAAATCGGTAGTTGTAAAACGGTAGTAAGTGAAGCGGTAGTAAAGTAGTAGTAAAGTAGTTGTAAAGTAGTTGTAAACCGGTAGTAAAGCAGTAGTAAAGCAGTAGTAAAGCAGTAGTAAAGTAGTAGTAAAGCAGTAGTAAAGTAGTAGTAAAGTAGCAGTAAACCGGTAGTAAAGCAGTAGTAAAGTGGTAGTAAAGTGGTAGTAAAGTGGTAGTAAAGCAGTAGTAATGTGGTAGTAAGAATGACCTCAGATGTATTCGTTGTACAAAAAGGCGCCATGTTGGTAGCCTCAATCACAGAGGTTTTTCCAGTTGTTTCCATATAAAGTAGTGGGGCGGGGGGAATGGCTTCTCAGTGTTTGTATGTTGATCCCTGTTTACACTATTATGTTAAAAAGTACACCAGAATTTAGTGGCGTTGCATATTTTGGGTCCCAAAATGTCCCCGCCATCAGTGGCTGCATAAAATTCTATAGTCAGAACTGAGCGATGGGCAACACACTGTCGTGAGTCAGGAGCTGTGTGAGGAGCCAGTAGTCAAAATAAGGGATGTGACATAGATTATATTTTACCGGCCCAGTGGTTTTTCCTACGTTCTTCAGTAGGCACCATTTTTGAGTGAATGGCCAAAAGTCAGATTTTTCATGAAATTGTGAACCCGGGGCTTAGGAATTTTTTCATAAAAATCTTTTTCTGCCAGTTAACTTGTTGAGGGGTGATTTCTTATACTTAGATAAAAAGCCTTCTGTTTCGACCGCCAAACCTCTCAGGGGAGCATTTGTGTCAGAGCCACCCGAGGTCCCAGCTCACAAGAGACCAAAATCCAGTCCAAGTTATATACAAAAGGTTTTATTGAAGAACATTGTTGTCGTTACATCCAAGCTCCGTGGCTCAGCATCTGTTACCCTTAGATGTTTGAAGTCCCCTCTGAGTCAGTCCCGCCCCTGCACCAGCTTAAGAGGCTTGTACTGCTCCACCTTTTCCTCTCCTTCCTTTTCCGCAGGGTCTTCCTGCCCCCCTGTGCTCCCTCCCTTCGGGACTCCCCCGAGGCTGAGTCTTCTGACGCCTGCTCCCCCCTCCTTCGTGCTTTGGGACCAGGCTCCTCCTCAGGGCTCTCCTCATTTCCGCGCGCCTCCACATTTGAACTTGGCGCGCGTACGTTGCCTCTGACCTTCCTTTCGACCGTTACGCTACTCTCGGTACTACACTCCTCCCCTTCCGGCAGGACGTTCTGCTCCGAACTCCTTCCCCTCTCTGCTCCCTGTTCTGCTCCTTCTGACACACTGGTAACTCCACCCCCTTCACTCCGTTCCGACGGAGAGGCCGGTCCCGATCTCCAACCCCCACTGGGGATTCCCTCTTCGTTCCCCTGCTTCTGACTGCTTCCCTCTCTACTGCCCCTTGGCCTGACCAGGGGGGCTCCCTTTTGGGAATCCTCGGATTCACTTGACGGACTCACTGACAACCTCGGGTCATCGTCGTCCTCTTCCTCGTCACCCTGGGACCCCTCCCCCTCGCTCTCTGTCCCTGAAACCCTGACATCCATCCCCCCCTCGAAGCCCCCCCTTCCCCCCTCCCGCCCATCGGGTGCAGGTTGTAGGAGCTGCAGCTCTTCGGAGGTGGATGCAGGATACAGGTTGTGTACCTCCATATCCTCTGCTTGCAGTTCGGTGTATGAGTGTTCGAATTCGGGTTCTTGACCCAAAGTGTTCTCTTCTCCCTCTTCCATTGGTACCTCGTCTGGTGCTGCCGGCCAAGGTCCCGTCAGCCATTTCCTGCGCCAGTCCTCCTCTGGTTGCTCGTCCCACCAATAGGAGGTTTCTGTGTCCACCCCTGAGCACGATCCCCTGGGCGGGCTAGATTCTGGCGTTCTCTCCTCGGCTGAAGAAAACCCCCGGAAAGTACTGTCTGAGAGTGTGGGCGTAAAGAGCCAGTCATCAAAGTACTCGGCTGGCATGGGTCTATGCGGGAAAAGGGCATGGAACTCGTCTTTTAGAAGAGGTTCGTCTAAAGCGTAGCCCGGCACCCAACCGTTGGCACTGGCTGGAGTGCCCTCTGTGGCTAGAAAGTATTCTACCCCCTCTTCCCCCCATCTCGAGTCCAGGATTTCTGTGACCTCGTTGAGTGGTTCGGCCCTAGGCGCCCTCTCCCTCTCCTGAGACTTAGTGTGTAGTTGCGGGACTGTTTCAGACTCCTGAAACCTGTGCGGTGCCTTGTAGGGGGTGAGCACCGACCTATGAAATACCGGATGCACTCTGGAACCTTCGGGGAGGGCTAGTCGAAAGGCTACAGGGTTGATCTTAGCCTCCACTTGGTACGGCCCTAACTGCCTGTGCCCTAGCTTCTTCTTGGCCAACGACTTGGCTGGCATGGCTTGGGCGGCTAACCACACCCAGTCCCCCACCTGGATCTCCTCCCCCGCTCTCCTGTTTTTGTCTGCCTGCACCTTATATGCTTGCTTGGCCAGCTCCAAATGTCTCCGCAACTCTTCGTGCACCTCCTGCAGCTCCGCTGCAAACTGGTCGGCTTCTTGCGGCACCCCCTCTCTCGGTGCCCCGAACCCCGGGAAGGTTCTGGGATGCTGACCGTTGTTCGCGAAGAACGGCGTCACCCCCGTGGACGCGTGCTTCGTGTTGTTATAGGCAAACTCTGCCATCGGCAGGTAGTCCACCCAAGCTGCGGGTCGCTGATTGGCGTAACATCTCAGGTACTGCTGCATGATCGCGTTGACCCTCTCAGCTTGGCCGTTGGTCTGTGGGTGTCTCGCCGACGTAAGGTTGATCTTGACGTTCAGGATACCTAAAAGCTTCTGCCAAAAATTGGAAACAAACTGGCGCCCCCTGTCGGACAGGATGGACTGCGGCAGCCCATGCACCTTGAACACGTGATCAATGAAGAGTTTGGCAGTCTGCTCCGCCGTCGCCACCTTTGCGCACGGAATGAAGTGCGCCATCTTGGTGAACAGGTCCACAACCACCAGTACCGCTGTCTTCCCTCTGGAGCTGGGCAGGTCAGTAACGAAGTCCAGGGCTACCCTCTCCCACGGTTGCTGTGGCGTTTCCAGCGGTTCCAACAGCCCCGCTGGCTTCTGGTGTACTGGCTTGAACCTCTGACAAGTGTTACACCTGGCGACGTAATCCGCTACCTCTCCGCGCATCCGGGGCCACCAAAAGTCCCTTGCCACCAGTTCTATTGTCTTCTCCTTACCGAAGTGGCCAGCACTGGGGGCGTCGTGCAACTGCTGCAGAACCTTTGCGCGAAGCTCGTCGCTTGGCACGTAGAGGGCACCTTTGCGAGTTAGCAGTCCGTCGCGCAGTTGGAACTCTTCTCCACTCTGCACACCTCTGCGCAACTCCTCCATTTTGGACTGTGCGAACTGATCCACTTGCAACGCGCGTCGCACCGCGTCCAGATCTACTGCGATGGCAGCGCACGACCACGCCTGCGGTGCGAAAATGTGCTTGGCTGCTACTGGCGCCGCTTCATCGAGATATTGCGGTTTCCTGGATAGCGCATCGGCTATAACGTTGGAATCTCCTGGAATGTACTCTATCCGAAAGTCGAAATCCGCGAAGAATTCCGCCCAGCGCATGTGTCTCTGGCTTTGGAGCTTCGCCGTGCGCCAATACTCTAGGTTCTTGTGATCCGTGCGGACCTGTACTGTGTGCTTGGCTCCTATGAGGAAGTGTCGCCACGCTTTGAAAGCTGCGTGAATGGCTAACAGCTCCCTGTCCCATATGGTGTAGTTTTGCTCCGCCTTGCTGAGCTTTCGGGAGTAAAAGGCACCGGGTCTCCAGTTTCCATGTGGATCTTCTTGCAGGAGTACAGCTCCAACCGCCCTGTCTGACGCGTCGGTCTCCACTCGCATGGGCCTGCCTGGATTCACGTGCAGCAGTTGCTCCTCGGAGGCGAAAAGGCTTTTAAGCTTCCGAAAAGAGCGCTCCGCCTGTTCCGTCCACACGAACCTCTTCTTCTTGGAACTCAGAGTGTCCGTGATCGCTGCTGTCTCCTTTGCAAAACCTCTGATGAATTTGCGGTAGAAGTTGGCGAAGCCGACGAATCTCTGGACTTCCTTCCAATTGCGTGGGCTCTTCCAGTCCAACACCGCGCGGACCTTGACGCTGTCCATGGCGAGCCCCTTGTCGGACAGCTTGTAGCCCAGGAAATCCACCTCCGTCACATCAAACTGGCACTTCTCTAACTTGGCGTAGAGCCTGTTCTCCCGTAGTCTTTGCAGGACTTCCTTTACGTCCCTCTCGTGGGCCTCTTCCGTCTCCGAAAAGATCAGGATGTCGTCGAGGAAACACACACATTTCTTGTAGAGGAGTCCCGCTAGCACGTGATGCATAAAGGCTTGGAATACGTGAGATCCATTTTGGAGACCAAACGGCATAACTCTGTATTCATACGTGCCCAGAGGCGTGAACATGGCCGTTTTCCACTCATCGCCCTCCCGGATGCGTATGAGGTTATACGCTCCACGCAGATCCAATTTGGTGAAGATCTTCCCCTTCCTCACGGTTGCTAGGAGATCATCTATCTTGGGCATGGGGAAGGCCTTGGGCTTGGTCATACTGTTTATGAACCTGTAATCCACAATGAGTCTTTTTTGGGGCGTGTCTCTCTTCTTTACAAAGAACACAGGACTGCCCCCCACTGCTTTCGATTCCCGGATGAATCCATGCTTCAAATTGTGCTCTATGAACTCCCTGAGCTCTTGCATCTCGTCCTCAGACATGGAATACAGTTTTGCAGTCGGCAACTGCGCCCCCGGCACCAGGTCGATGGCACAATCATAAGGTCTGTGGGGCGGCAACTGGTCAGCTTCCTTCTCGCAGAAAACCTCCAGGAACCCTCCGTACTTGCTAGGTACTGTCTGCACCATGCCAAGTCGCAGCTGGTGCTCAGCCCCCTCCTCCTGGCAGGACTGGATGCAATTTTGAGCACAGTACGATGAGCAAAAGGTGATCTGGCGTTGGTACCACGCTACAGCAGGACTGTGTTTCTCCAGCCAACTCATGCCTAATACTATAGGCGTGTCAGACAGTTGGGTGACATTGAAGCTAATGACTTCTCGGTGATCTCCTATCCGCATCACCATGGGAGGTGTCTGTTGCACAACTTGCCCTCCTAGCAATTTCCTGCCATCCACTGTGACTACGTTCAGAGGCGTTGTGGCGGGCAGAAGCGCTATGCGATGCTGCTTGACGAATTGCATCCCCACGAAATCGGCATTGCTCCCCGAATCGATCGTGAGGGGCACTTCTAGGGTGGTCCCATTTGGCAACTGAAGTGTTGCAGTGAGCTGCACCGCTGGCTTGGGTGGTAAAGGGTCTGTGGGTTGCAAAGACGCTGGGGACTGTTCTACAGATTCGCCTGGCTGAGCCCCAGCAATTCTGCTTGCAGCCAGGCATTGTCGTTTCCCTGAGGTTCCTCTTCCTGGATCACTTCTGCAGCTACCGTCGCTAAAGCTGCAGTGTGTTTCTGGAGCCTCTGGGGGCACTCTTTCGCCATGTGCAGTGCACTGTCGCAGATGTAACACTTCCTGGTCCCTCTAGGAGGCTTCGCCTTTACTGCACCGGAAACTGGGGCTCTGGCTGTTGCTTGAGCCTTAGCACCACCAAGTTCCATCGGCTCCTCCCCCTGCCTCCCGAGCGGCGAGGGATGTGACTGACTGAACTCCCTGGGGATGAAAGAAGACGTCCTCGCTGGTGGACGCACCTGACGTTCTTCCTCATTGTGCCAAGGACGTCCCTCGTGACGTATGCCAATCGCCAGAGCCCTCTGCACCACCTGCTCCAGGGTCTGAGGTCTGTCTCCCCTGGCAAGTTCGTCCTTTATGGGACCGCTGAGACCCTCCCAGAACAAATCCCTCACAGGTGTGCAGTCTTTCTCCCAGCGTAACGCAGTCAGTAAAGCAAAAAATCTGGAATGGTACTGACGCACAGTGGCTTTGCCTTGCCGCAGTCCAAATATCTCCCTGCGTGCAAGATCCAAATCTACGGTTGACTGGAAGCAGGCATCCATCACTTTAATGAATTCATCAGAATCGCGGCGGGCAGGGCCATCTTCACGCCACAAATTGCGCAACCAGTCTCTGGCCGGCCCATGCAAGTGAGAAACAATAAACCCCACTTTCTCCTCCTCATCTTTAAAGTCATGACGAAGCAAGTGTAATGCATACAAAACGTCTGCTCTGAAACTGGGGTAGTGCTTCAGGTTCCCATCGAAGTGGGTGACTAGGCTGCCCCCCCGCCTTCCAAGTCCAATGCCCTCTGATCTGGACCCTGGGAACCCTTCCCTGTTTGCACGCTCCCACCTTGTTTGCAGGTCCTGGCAGCGCTTCTCCATTTCGGAATGCTTCTTCTGAGACGCAAGGACTGCAGCGGTGAGTTCGGAAACTGTAGTTCGCAGTGCTGTCAGCTGATCCTCCGCACTCATGGCTGTCACCGTTTGTGAGCTTTGCAAAAAAAAATTTTGCGTTCTTTGGGAGGGGACTTACTGTCAGAGCCACCCGAGGTCCCAGCTCACAAGAGACCAAAATCCAGTCCAAGTTATATACAAAAGGTTTTATTGAAGAACATTGTTGTCGTTACATCCAAGCTCCGTGGCTCAGCATCTGTTACCCTTAGATGTTTGAAGTCCCCTCTGAGTCAGTCCCGCCCCTGCACCAGCTTAAGAGGCTTGTACTGCTCCACCTTTTCCTCTCCTTCCTTTTCCGCAGGGTCTTCCTGCCCCCCTGTGCTCCCTCCCTTCGGGACTCCCCCGAGGCTGAGTCTTCTGACGCCTGCTCCCCCCTCCTTCGTGCTTTGGGACCAGGCTCCTCCTCAGGGCTCTCCTCATTTCCGCGCGCCTCCACATTTGAACTTGGCGCGCGTACGTTGCCTCTGACCTTCCTTTCGACCGTTACGCTACTCTCGGTACTACACTCCTCCCCTTCCGGCAGGACGCTCTGCTCCGAACTCCTTCCCCTCTCTGCTCCCTGTTCTGCTCCTTCTGACACACTGGTAACTCCACCCCCTTCACTCCGTTCCGACGGAGAGGCCGGTCCCGATCTCCAACCCCCACTGGGGATTCCCTCTTTGTTCCCCTGCTTCTGACTGCTTCCCTCTCTACTGCCCCTTGGCCTGACCAGGGGGGCTCCCTTTTGGGAATCCTCGGATTCACTTGACGGACTCACTGACAACCTCGGGTCATCGTCGTCCTCTTCCTCGTCACCCTGGGACCCCTCCCCCTCGCTCTCTGTCCCTGAAACCCTGACAATTTGCAACCGTATGGCAGCATTTTTAAGTGAATGGCCAAAGTCAGATTTTTCATCAAATTGTGACTCCGGGGCTTAGGGATTTTTTCAAAAAAATCTTTTTCTGCCGGTTAAGTTGTCGAGGGCTGATTTCTTTTCCTGAAATAAAAGGCCTTCTGTTTCGACCGCCAAACCTCTCAGGGGAGTATTTGCAACCGTTTGGCAACATTTTTGAGTGAATGTCCGAAAGTCAGATTTTTGATGAAATAGTGACCCCGGGGCTTAGGGATTTTTTTTAAAAAATATTTTTCTGCCGGTTAAGTTGTCGAGGGCTGATTTCTTTTCCTGAGATAAAAAGCCTTCTGTTTCGACCGCCAAATCTCTCAGGGGAGCATTTGAATCAGTGTGGCACCATTTTTGAGTGAATGACCGAAAGTCAAATTTTTGATCAAATGGTGACCCTGTGACTTAGGGATTTTTTCAAAAAAATATTTTTCTGCCGCTTATGTTGTCGAGGGATGATTTCTTTTCCTGTGATAAAAAGCCTTCTGTTTCGACCGCCAAACCTCCCAGGGGAGTATTTGCAACCCTATGGCAGCATTTTTCAGTGAATGGCCGAAAGTCAGATTTTTGATGAAATAGTGACCCCGGGGCTTAGGTATTTTTTTAAAAAAAATCTTTTTCTGCCGGTTAAGTTGTCGAGGGCTGATTTCTTTTCCTGAGATAAAAACCCTTCTGTTTCGACCGCCAAATCTCTCAGGGGAGCATTTGAAACCGTTTGGCACCATTTTTGAGTGAATGACCGAAAGTCAGATTTTTAATCAAATTGTGACCCCGAGGCTTTGGGAATTTTTCACAAAAATGTTTTTCTGCCGGTTAAGTTGTCGAGGGTTGATTTCTTTTCCTTAGATAACGTTCTAACGTTAGATAACCTTTAATCAGCATCTGTTTCCACCGAAAAACCTTCAGGGGATCGTTTGCAACAGTTTGGCACCATTTTTGAGTGAATTGCAGAACGTCAGATTTTTGCTGAAATTGTGACCGCGCGGCTTAGGGATTTTTTCAAAAAAAGTTGTTTAGACATAGAGGGCTAATTCTGTTTCCGATGATAAAAACGCATCTGTTTCCACGGAAAAACCTTTCAGGGGAGCGTTTGCAACAGTTCAGCACCAATTTTGAATGAATTGCAGAACGTCAGATTTTTGCTGAAATTGTGACCGCGCAGCTTAGGGATTTTTTCAAAAAAAGTTGTTCAGACGTCGAGGCCTAATTCTGTTTCCGATGATAAAAACGCATCTGTTTCCACCGAAAAACCTTTCAGGGGATGGTTTGCAACAGTTTGGCACCATTTTTGAGTGAACTGCAGAACGTCAGATTTTTGCTGAAAATGTGACTGCGTGGTTTATGGATTTTTGCAAAAAAAAGTTGTTCAGACGCTGAGGGCTAATTCTGTTTCCGATGATAAAACCACATCTGTTTCCACCGAAAAACCTTTCAGGGGATCGTTTGCAACAGTTTGGCACCATTTTTGAGTGAATGACCGAAAGTCAAATTTTTGATCAAATGGTGACCCTGTGACTTAGGGATTTTTTCAAAAAAATATTTTTCTGCCGCTTATGTTGTCGAGGGATGATTTCTTTTCCTGTGATAAAAAGCCTTCTGTTTCGACCGCCAAACCTCCCAGGGGAGTATTTGCAACCGTATGGCAGCATTTTTCAGTGAATGGCCGAAAGTCAGATTTTTGATGAAATAGTGACCCCGGGGCTTAGGTACTTTTTTTAAAAAAATCTTTTTCTGCCGGTTAAGTTGTCGAGGGCTGATTTCTTTTCCTGAGATAAAAACCCTTCTGTTTCGACCGCCAAATCTCTCAGGGGAGCATTTGAAACCGTTTGGCACCATTTTTGAGTGAATGACCGAAAGTCAGATTTTTAATCAAATTGTGACCCCGAGGCTTTGGGAATTTTTCACAAAAATGTTTTTCTGCCGGTTAAGTTGTCGAGGGTTGATTTCTTTTCCTTAGATAACGTTCTAACGTTAGATAACCTTTAATCAGCATCTGTTTCCACCGAAAAACCTTCAGGGGATCGTTTGCAACAGTTTGGCACCATTTTTGAGTGAATTGCAGAACGTCAGATTTTTGCTGAAATTGTGACCGCGCGGCTTAGGGATTTTTTCAAAAAAAGTTGTTTAGACATAGAGGGCTAATTCTGTTTCCGATGATAAAAACGCATCTGTTTCCACGGAAAAACCTTTCAGGGGAGCGTTTGCAACAGTTCAGCACCAATTTTGAATGAATTGCAGAACGTCAGATTTTTGCTGAAATTGTGACCGCGCAGCTTAGGGATTTTTTGAAAAAAAAGTTGTTCAGACGTCGAGGCCTAATTCTGTTTCCGATGATAAAAACGCATCTGTTTCCACCGAAAAACCTTTCAGGGGATGGTTTGCAACAGTTTGGCACCATTTTTGAGTGAACTGCAGAACGTCAGATTTTTGCTGAAAATGTGACTGCGCGGTTTACGGATTTTTGGAAAAAAAAGTTGTTCAGACGCTGAGGGCTAATTCTGTTTCCGATGATAAAACCACATCTGTTTCCACCGAAAAACCTTTCAGGGGATCGTTTGCAACAGTTTGGCACCATTTTTGAGTGAATGACCGAAAGTCAAATTTTTGATCAAATGGTGACCCTGTGACTTAGGGATTTTTTCAAAAAAATATTTTTCTGCCGCTTATGTTGTCGAGGGATGATTTCTTTTCCTGTGATAAAAAGCCTTCTGTTTCGACCGCCAAACCTCCCAGGGGAGTATTTGCAACCGTATGGCAGCATTTTTCAGTGAATGGCCGAAAGTCAGATTTTTGATGAAATAGTGACCCCGGGGCTTAGGTACTTTTTTTAAAAAAATCTTTTTCTGCCGGTTAAGTTGTCGAGGGCTGATTTCTTTTCCTGAGATAAAAACCCTTCTGTTTCGACCGCCAAATCTCTCAGGGGAGCATTTGAAACCGTTTGGCACCATTTTTGAGTGAATGACCGAAAGTCAGATTTTTAATCAAATTGTGACCCCGAGGCTTTGGGAATTTTTCACAAAAATGTTTTTCTGCCGGTTAAGTTGTCGAGGGTTGATTTCTTTTCCTTAGATAACGTTCTAACGTTAGATAACCTTTAATCAGCATCTGTTTCCACCGAAAAACCTTCAGGGGATCGTTTGCAACAGTTTGGCACCATTTTTGAGTGAATTGCAGAACGTCAGATTTTTGCTGAAATTGTGACCGCGCGGCTTAGGGATTTTTTCAAAAAAAGTTGTTTAGACATAGAGGGCTAATTCTGTTTCCGCTGATAAAAACGCATCTGTTTCCACGGAAAAACCTTTCAGGGGAGCGTTTGCAACAGTTCAGCACCAATTTTGAATGAATTGCAGAACGTCAGATTTTTGCTGAAATTGTGACCGCGCAGCTTAGGGATTTTTTGAAAAAAAAGTTGTTCAGACGTCGAGGCCTAATTCTGTTTCCGATGATAAAAACGCATCTGTTTCCACCGAAAAACCTTTCAGGGGATGGTTTGCAACAGTTTGGCACCATTTTTGAGTGAACTGCAGAACGTCAGATTTTTGCTGAAAATGTGACTGCGCGGTTTACGGATTTTTGGAAAAAAAAGTTGTTCAGACGCTGAGGGCTAATTCTGTTTCCGATGATAAAACCACATCTGTTTCCACCGAAAAACCTTTCAGGGGATCGTTTGCAACAGTTTGGCACCATTTTTGAGTGAATGACCGAAAGTCAAATTTTTGATCAAATGGTGACCCTGTGACTTAGGGATTTTTTCAAAAAAATATTTTTCTGCCGCTTATGTTGTCGAGGGATGATTTCTTTTCCTGTGATAAAAAGCCTTCTGTTTCGACCGCCAAACCTCCCAGGGGAGTATTTGCAACCGTATGGCAGCATTTTTCAGTGAATGGCCAAAAGTCAGATTTTTGATGAAATAGTGACCCCGGGGCTTAGGTACTTTTTTTTAAAAAATCTTTTTCTGCCGGTTAAGTTGTCGAGGGCTGATTTCTTTTCCTGAGATAAAAACCCTTCTGTTTCGACCGCCAAATCTCTCAGGGGAGCATTTGAAACCGTTTGGCACCATTTTTGAGTGAATGACCGAAAGTCAGATTTTTAATCAAATTGTGACCCCGAGGCTTTGGGAATTTTTCACAAAAATGTTTTTCTGCCGGTTAAGTTGTCGAGGGTTGATTTCTTTTCCTTAGATAACGTTCTAACGTTAGATAACCTTTAATCAGCATCTGTTTCCACCGAAAAACCTTCAGGGGATCGTTTGCAACAGTTTGGCACCATTTTTGAGTGAATTGCAGAACGTCAGATTTTTGCTGAAATTGTGACCGCGCGGCTTAGGGATTTTTTCAAAAAAAGTTGTTTAGACATAGAGGGCTAATTCTGTTTCCGATGATAAAAACGCATCTGTTTCCACGGAAAAACCTTTCAGGGGAGCGTTTGCAACAGTTCAGCACCAATTTTGAATGAATTGCAGAACGTCAGATTTTTGCTGAAATTGTGACCGCGCAGCTTAGGGATTTTTTGAAAAAAAAGTTGTTCAGACGTCGAGGCCTAATTCTGTTTCCGATGATAAAAACGCATCTGTTTCCACCGAAAAACCTTTCAGGGGATGGTTTGCAACAGTTTGGCACCATTTTTGAGTGAACTGCAGAACGTCAGATTTTTGCTGAAAATGTGACTGCGCGGTTTACGGATTTTTGGAAAAAAAAGTTGTTCAGACGCTGAGGGCTAATTCTGTTTCCGATGATAAAACCACATCTGTTTCCACCGAAAAACCTTTCAGGGGATCGTTTGCAACAGTTTGGCACCATTTTTGAGTGAATGACCGATAGTCAAATTTTTGATCAAATGGTGACCCTGTGACTTAGGGATTTTTTCAAAAAAATATTTTTCTGCCGCTTATGTTGTCGAGGGATGATTTCTTTTCCTGTGATAAAAAGCCTTCTGTTTCGACCGCCAAACCTCCCAGGGGAGTATTTGCAACCGTATGGCAGCATTTTTCAGTGAATGGCCGAAAGTCAGATTTTTGATGAAATAGTGACCCCGGGGCTTAGGTACTTTTTTAAAAAAAATCTTTTTCTGCCGGTTAAGTTGTCGAGGGCTGATTTCTTTTCCTGAGATAAAAACCCTTCTGTTTCGACCGCCAAATCTCTCAGGGGAGCATTTGAAACCGTTTGGCACCATTTTTGAGTGAATGACCGAAAGTCAGATTTTTAATCAAATTGTGACCCCGAGGCTTTGGGAATTTTTCACAAAAATGTTTTTCTGCCGGTTAAGTTGTCGAGGGTTGATTTCTTTTCCTTAGATAACGTTCTAACGTTAGATAACCTTTAATCAGCATCTGTTTCCACCGAAAAACCTTCAGGGGATCGTTTGCAACAGTTTGGCACCATTTTTGAGTGAATTGCAGAACGTCAGATTTTTGCTGAAATTGTGACCGCGCGGCTTAGGGATTTTTTCAAAAAAAGTTGTTTAGACATAGAGGGCTAATTCTGTTTCCGCTGATAAAAACGCATCTGTTTCCACGGAAAAACCTTTCAGGGGAGCGTTTGCAACAGTTCAGCACCAATTTTGAATGAATTGCAGAACGTCAGATTTTTGCTGAAATTGTGACCGCGCAGCTTAGGGATTTTTTGAAAAAAAAGTTGTTCAGACGTCGAGGCCTAATTCTGTTTCCGATGATAAAAACGCATCTGTTTCCACCGAAAAACCTTTCAGGGGATGGTTTGCAACAGTTTGGCACCATTTTTGAGTGAACTGCAGAACGTCAGATTTTTGCTGAAAATGTGACTGCGTGGTTTACGGATTTTTGCAAAAAAAAGTTGTTCAGACGCTGAGGGCTAATTCTGTTTCCGATGATAAAACCACATCTGTTTCCACCGAAAAACCTTTCAGGGGATCGTTTGCAACAGTTTGGCACCATTTTTGAGTGAATTGCAGAACGTCAGATTTTTGCTGAAATTGTGACCGCGCGGCTTAGGGATTTTTTTAAAAAAAACTTGTTCAGACTTCGAGGGCTAATTCTGTTTCCGATGATAAAAACGCATCTGTTTCCACGGAAAAACCTTTCAGGGGAGCGTTTGCAACAGTTCAGCACCATTTTTGAATGAATTGCAGAACGTCAGATTTTTGCTGAAATTGTGACCGCGCAGCTTAGGGATTTTTTGAAAAAAAAGTTGTTCAGACGTCGAGGCCTAATTCTGTTTCCGATGATAAAAACGCATCTGTTTCCACCGAAAAACCTTTCAGGGGATGGTTTGCAACAGTTTGGCACCATTTTTGAGTGAACTGCAGAACGTCAGATTTTTGCTGAAAATGTGACTGCGTGGTTTACGGATTTTTGTAAAAAAAAGTTGTTCAGACGCTGAGGGCTAATTCTGTTTCCGATGATAAAACCACATCTGTTTCCACCGAAAAACCTTTCAGGGGATCGTTTGCAACAGTTTGGCACCATTTTTGAGTGAATTGCAGAACGTCAGATTTTTGCTGAAATTGTGACCGCGCGGCTTAGGGATTTTTTTTAAAAAAACTTATTCAGACGTCGAGAGCTAATTCTGTTTCCGATGATAAAAACACATCTGTTTCCACCGAAAAACCTTCAGGGGATCGTTTGCAACAGTTTGGCACCATTTTTGAGTGAATTGCAGAACGTCAGATTTTTGCTGAAATTGTGACCGCGCAGCTTAGGGATTTTTTGAAAAAAAAGTTGTTCAGACGTCGAGGCCTAATTCTGTTTCCGATGATAAAAACGCATCTGTTTCCACCGAAAAACCTTTCAGGGGATGGTTTGCAACAGTTTGGCACCATTTTTGAGTGAACTGCAGAACGTCAGATTTTTGCTGAAAATGTGACTGCGCGGTTTACGGATTTTTGGAAAAAAAAGTTGTTCAGACGCTGAGGGCTAATTCTGTTTCCGATGATAAAACCACATCTGTTTCCACCGAAAAACCTTTCAGGGGATCGTTTGCAACAGTTTGGCACCATTTTTGAGTGAATGACCGAAAGTCAAATTTTTGATCAAATGGTGACCCTGTGACTTAGGGATTTTTTCAAAAAAATATTTTTCTGCCGCTTATGTTGTCGAGGGATGATTTCTTTTCCTGTGATAAAAAGCCTTCTGTTTCGACCGCCAAACCTCCCAGGGGAGTATTTGCAACCGTATGGCAGCATTTTTCAGTGAATGGCCAAAAGTCAGATTTTTGATGAAATAGTGACCCCGGGGCTTAGGTACTTTTTTTAAAAAAATCTTTTTCTGCCGGTTAAGTTGTCGAGGGCTGATTTCTTTTCCTGAGATAAAAACCCTTCTGTTTCGACCGCCAAATCTCTCAGGGGAGCATTTGAAACCGTTTGGCACCATTTTTGAGTGAATGACCGAAAGTCAGATTTTTAATCAAATTGTGACCCCGAGGCTTTGGGAATTTTTCACAAAAATGTTTTTCTGCCGGTTAAGTTGTCGAGGGTTGATTTCTTTTCCTTAGATAACGTTCTAACGTTAGATAACCTTTAATCAGCATCTGTTTCCACCGAAAAACCTTCAGGGGATCGTTTGCAACAGTTTGGCACCATTTTTGAGTGAATTGCAGAACGTCAGATTTTTGCTGAAATTGTGACCGCGCGGCTTAGGGATTTTTTCAAAAAAAGTTGTTTAGACATAGAGGGCTAATTCTGTTTCCGATGATAAAAACGCATCTGTTTCCACGGAAAAACCTTTCAGGGGAGCGTTTGCAACAGTTCAGCACCAATTTTGAATGAATTGCAGAACGTCAGATTTTTGCTGAAATTGTGACCGCGCAGCTTAGGGATTTTTTGAAAAAAAAGTTGTTCAGACGTCGAGGCCTAATTCTGTTTCCGATGATAAAAACGCATCTGTTTCCACCGAAAAACCTTTCAGGGGATGGTTTGCAACAGTTTGGCACCATTTTTGAGTGAACTGCAGAACGTCAGATTTTTGCTGAAAATGTGACTGCGCGGTTTACGGATTTTTGGAAAAAAAAGTTGTTCAGACGCTGAGGGCTAATTCTGTTTCCGATGATAAAACCACATCTGTTTCCACCGAAAAACCTTTCAGGGGATCGTTTGCAACAGTTTGGCACCATTTTTGAGTGAATGACCGATAGTCAAATTTTTGATCAAATGGTGACCCTGTGACTTAGGGATTTTTTCAAAAAAATATTTTTCTGCCGCTTATGTTGTCGAGGGATGATTTCTTTTCCTGTGATAAAAAGCCTTCTGTTTCGACCGCCAAACCTCCCAGGGGAGTATTTGCAACCGTATGGCAGCATTTTTCAGTGAATGGCCGAAAGTCAGATTTTTGATGAAATAGTGACCCCGGGGCTTAGGTACTTTTTTAAAAAAAATCTTTTTCTGCCGGTTAAGTTGTCGAGGGCTGATTTCTTTTCCTGAGATAAAAACCCTTCTGTTTCGACCGCCAAATCTCTCAGGGGAGCATTTGAAACCGTTTGGCACCATTTTTGAGTGAATGACCGAAAGTCAGATTTTTAATCAAATTGTGACCCCGAGGCTTTGGGAATTTTTCACAAAAATGTTTTTCTGCCGGTTAAGTTGTCGAGGGTTGATTTCTTTTCCTTAGATAACGTTCTAACGTTAGATAACCTTTAATCAGCATCTGTTTCCACCGAAAAACCTTCAGGGGATCGTTTGCAACAGTTTGGCACCATTTTTGAGTGAATTGCAGAACGTCAGATTTTTGCTGAAATTGTGACCGCGCGGCTTAGGGATTTTTTCAAAAAAAGTTGTTTAGACATAGAGGGCTAATTCTGTTTCCGCTGATAAAAACGCATCTGTTTCCACGGAAAAACCTTTCAGGGGAGCGTTTGCAACAGTTCAGCACCAATTTTGAATGAATTGCAGAACGTCAGATTTTTGCTGAAATTGTGACCGCGCAGCTTAGGGATTTTTTGAAAAAAAAGTTGTTCAGACGTCGAGGCCTAATTCTGTTTCCGATGATAAAAACGCATCTGTTTCCACCGAAAAACCTTTCAGGGGATGGTTTGCAACAGTTTGGCACCATTTTTGAGTGAACTGCAGAACGTCAGATTTTTGCTGAAAATGTGACTGCGTGGTTTACGGATTTTTGCAAAAAAAAGTTGTTCAGACGCTGAGGGCTAATTCTGTTTCCGATGATAAAACCACATCTGTTTCCACCGAAAAACCTTTCAGGGGATCGTTTGCAACAGTTTGGCACCATTTTTGAGTGAATTGCAGAACGTCAGATTTTTGCTGAAATTGTGACCGCGCGGCTTAGGGATTTTTTTTAAAAAAACTTGTTCAGACTTCGAGGGCTAATTCTGTTTCCGATGATAAAAACGCATCTGTTTCCACGGAAAAACCTTTCAGGGGAGCGTTTGCAACAGTTCAGCACCATTTTTGAATGAATTGCAGAACGTCAGATTTTTGCTGAAATTGTGACCGCGCAGCTTAGGGATTTTTTGAAAAAAAAGTTGTTCAGACGTCGAGGCCTAATTCTGTTTCCGATGATAAAAACGCATCTGTTTCCACCGAAAAACCTTTCAGGGGATGGTTTGCAACAGTTTGGCACCATTTTTGAGTGAACTGCAGAACGTCAGATTTTTGCTGAAAATGTGACTGCGTGGTTTACGGATTTTTGTAAAAAAAAGTTGTTCAGACGCTGAGGGCTAATTCTGTTTCCGATGATAAAACCACATCTGTTTCCACCGAAAAACCTTTCAGGGGATCGTTTGCAACAGTTTGGCACCATTTTTGAGTGAATTGCAGAACGTCAGATTTTTGCTGAAATTGTGACCGCGCGGCTTAGGGATTTTTTTTAAAAAAACTTATTCAGACGTCGAGAGCTAATTCTGTTTCCGATGATAAAAACACATCTGTTTCCACCGAAAAACCTTCAGGGGATCGTTTGCAACAGTTTGGCACCATTTTTGAGTGAATTGCAGAACGTCAGATTTTTGCTGAAATTGTGACCGCGCAGCTTAGGGATTTTTTGAAAAAAAAGTTGTTCAGACGTCGAGGCCTAATTCTGTTTCCGATGATAAAAACGCATCTGTTTCCACCGAAAAACCTTTCAGGGGATGGTTTGCAACAGTTTGGCACCATTTTTGAGTGAACTGCAGAACGTCAGATTTTTGCTGAAAATGTGACTGCGCGGTTTACGGATTTTTGGAAAAAAAAGTTGTTCAGACGCTGAGGGCTAATTCTGTTTCCGATGATAAAACCACATCTGTTTCCACCGAAAAACCTTTCAGGGGATCGTTTGCAACAGTTTGGCACCATTTTTGAGTGAATGACCGAAAGTCAAATTTTTGATCAAATGGTGACCCTGTGACTTAGGGATTTTTTCAAAAAAATATTTTTCTGCCGCTTATGTTGTCGAGGGATGATTTCTTTTCCTGTGATAAAAAGCCTTCTGTTTCGACCGCCAAACCTCCCAGGGGAGTATTTGCAACCGTATGGCAGCATTTTTCAGTGAATGGCCAAAAGTCAGATTTTTGATGAAATAGTGACCCCGGGGCTTAGGTACTTTTTTTAAAAAAATCTTTTTCTGCCGGTTAAGTTGTCGAGGGCTGATTTCTTTTCCTGAGATAAAAACCCTTCTGTTTCGACCGCCAAATCTCTCAGGGGAGCATTTGAAACCGTTTGGCACCATTTTTGAGTGAATGACCGAAAGTCAGATTTTTAATCAAATTGTGACCCCGAGGCTTTGGGAATTTTTCACAAAAATGTTTTTCTGCCGGTTAAGTTGTCGAGGGTTGATTTCTTTTCCTTAGATAACGTTCTAACGTTAGATAACCTTTAATCAGCATCTGTTTCCACCGAAAAACCTTCAGGGGATCGTTTGCAACAGTTTGGCACCATTTTTGAGTGAATTGCAGAACGTCAGATTTTTGCTGAAATTGTGACCGCGCGGCTTAGGGATTTTTTCAAAAAAAGTTGTTTAGACATAGAGGGCTAATTCTGTTTCCGATGATAAAAACGCATCTGTTTCCACGGAAAAACCTTTCAGGGGAGCGTTTGCAACAGTTCAGCACCAATTTTGAATGAATTGCAGAACGTCAGATTTTTGCTGAAATTGTGACCGCGCAGCTTAGGGATTTTTTGAAAAAAAAGTTGTTCAGACGTCGAGGCCTAATTCTGTTTCCGATGATAAAAACGCATCTGTTTCCACCGAAAAACCTTTCAGGGGATGGTTTGCAACAGTTTGGCACCATTTTTGAGTGAACTGCAGAACGTCAGATTTTTGCTGAAAATGTGACTGCGCGGTTTACGGATTTTTGGAAAAAAAAGTTGTTCAGACGCTGAGGGCTAATTCTGTTTCCGATGATAAAACCACATCTGTTTCCACCGAAAAACCTTTCAGGGGATCGTTTGCAACAGTTTGGCACCATTTTTGAGTGAATGACCGATAGTCAAATTTTTGATCAAATGGTGACCCTGTGACTTAGGGATTTTTTCAAAAAAATATTTTTCTGCCGCTTATGTTGTCGAGGGATGATTTCTTTTCCTGTGATAAAAAGCCTTCTGTTTCGACCGCCAAACCTCCCAGGGGAGTATTTGCAACCGTATGGCAGCATTTTTCAGTGAATGGCCGAAAGTCAGATTTTTGATGAAATAGTGACCCCGGGGCTTAGGTACTTTTTTAAAAAAAATCTTTTTCTGCCGGTTAAGTTGTCGAGGGCTGATTTCTTTTCCTGAGATAAAAACCCTTCTGTTTCGACCGCCAAATCTCTCAGGGGAGCATTTGAAACCGTTTGGCACCATTTTTGAGTGAATGACCGAAAGTCAGATTTTTAATCAAATTGTGACCCCGAGGCTTTGGGAATTTTTCACAAAAATGTTTTTCTGCCGGTTAAGTTGTCGAGGGTTGATTTCTTTTCCTTAGATAACGTTCTAACGTTAGATAACCTTTAATCAGCATCTGTTTCCACCGAAAAACCTTCAGGGGATCGTTTGCAACAGTTTGGCACCATTTTTGAGTGAATTGCAGAACGTCAGATTTTTGCTGAAATTGTGACCGCGCGGCTTAGGGATTTTTTCAAAAAAAGTTGTTTAGACATAGAGGGCTAATTCTGTTTCCGCTGATAAAAACGCATCTGTTTCCACGGAAAAACCTTTCAGGGGAGCGTTTGCAACAGTTCAGCACCAATTTTGAATGAATTGCAGAACGTCAGATTTTTGCTGAAATTGTGACCGCGCAGCTTAGGGATTTTTTGAAAAAAAAGTTGTTCAGACGTCGAGGCCTAATTCTGTTTCCGATGATAAAAACGCATCTGTTTCCACCGAAAAACCTTTCAGGGGATGGTTTGCAACAGTTTGGCACCATTTTTGAGTGAACTGCAGAACGTCAGATTTTTGCTGAAAATGTGACTGCGTGGTTTACGGATTTTTGCAAAAAAAAGTTGTTCAGACGCTGAGGGCTAATTCTGTTTCCGATGATAAAACCACATCTGTTTCCACCGAAAAACCTTTCAGGGGATCGTTTGCAACAGTTTGGCACCATTTTTGAGTGAATTGCAGAACGTCAGATTTTTGCTGAAATTGTGACCGCGCGGCTTAGGGATTTTTTTAAAAAAAACTTGTTCAGACTTCGAGGGCTAATTCTGTTTCCGATGATAAAAACGCATCTGTTTCCACGGAAAAACCTTTCAGGGGAGCGTTTGCAACAGTTCAGCACCATTTTTGAATGAATTGCAGAACGTCAGATTTTTGCTGAAATTGTGACCGCGCAGCTTAGGGATTTTTTGAAAAAAAAGTTGTTCAGACGTCGAGGCCTAATTCTGTTTCCGATGATAAAAACGCATCTGTTTCCACCGAAAAACCTTTCAGGGGATGGTTTGCAACAGTTTGGCACCATTTTTGAGTGAACTGCAGAACGTCAGATTTTTGCTGAAAATGTGACTGCGTGGTTTACGGATTTTTGTAAAAAAAAGTTGTTCAGACGCTGAGGGCTAATTCTGTTTCCGATGATAAAACCACATCTGTTTCCACCGAAAAACCTTTCAGGGGATCGTTTGCAACAGTTTGGCACCATTTTTGAGTGAATTGCAGAACGTCAGATTTTTGCTGAAATTGTGACCGCGCGGCTTAGGGATTTTTTTTAAAAAAACTTATTCAGACGTCGAGAGCTAATTCTGTTTCCGATGATAAAAACACATCTGTTTCCACCGAAAAACCTTCAGGGGATCGTTTGCAACAGTTTGGCACCATTTTTGAGTGAATTGCAGAACGTCAGATTTTTGCTGAAATTGTGACCGCGCAGCTTAGGGATTTTTTGAAAAAAAAGTTGTTCAGACGTCGAGGCCTAATTCTGTTTCCGATGATAAAAACGCATCTGTTTCCACCGAAAAACCTTTCAGGGGATGGTTTGCAACAGTTTGGCACCATTTTTGAGTGAACTGCAGAACGTCAGATTTTTGCTGAAAATGTGACTGCGCGGTTTACGGATTTTTGGAAAAAAAAGTTGTTCAGACGCTGAGGGCTAATTCTGTTTCCGATGATAAAACCACATCTGTTTCCACCGAAAAACCTTTCAGGGGATCGTTTGCAACAGTTTGGCACCATTTTTGAGTGAATGACCGAAAGTCAAATTTTTGATCAAATGGTGACCCTGTGACTTAGGGATTTTTTCAAAAAAATATTTTTCTGCCGCTTATGTTGTCGAGGGATGATTTCTTTTCCTGTGATAAAAAGCCTTCTGTTTCGACCGCCAAACCTCCCAGGGGAGTATTTGCAACCGTATGGCAGCATTTTTCAGTGAATGGCCGAAAGTCAGATTTTTGATGAAATAGTGACCCCGGGGCTTAGGTATTTTTTTTAAAAAAATCTTTTTCTGCCGGTTAAGTTGTCGAGGGCTGATTTCTTTTCCTGAGATAAAAACCCTTCTGTTTCGACCGCCAAATCTCTCAGGGGAGCATTTGAAACCGTTTGGCACCATTTTTGAGTGAATGACCGAAAGTCAGATTTTTAATCAAATTGTGACCCCGAGGCTTTGGGAATTTTTCACAAAAATGTTTTTCTGCCGGTTAAGTTGTCGAGGGTTGATTTCTTTTCCTTAGATAACGTTCTAACGTTAGATAACCTTTAATCAGCATCTGTTTCCACCGAAAAACCTTCAGGGGATCGTTTGCAACAGTTTGGCACCATTTTTGAGTGAATTGCAGAACGTCAGATTTTTGCTGAAATTGTGACCGCGCGGCTTAGGGATTTTTTCAAAAAAAGTTGTTTAGACATAGAGGGCTAATTCTGTTTCCGATGATAAAAACGCATCTGTTTCCACGGAAAAACCTTTCAGGGGAGCGTTTGCAACAGTTCAGCACCAATTTTGAATGAATTGCAGAACGTCAGATTTTTGCTGAAATTGTGACCGCGCAGCTTAGGGATTTTTTGAAAAAAAAGTTGTTCAGACGTCGAGGCCTAATTCTGTTTCCGATGATAAAAACGCATCTGTTTCCACCGAAAAACCTTTCAGGGGATGGTTTGCAACAGTTTGGCACCATTTTTGAGTGAACTGCAGAACGTCAGATTTTTGCTGAAAATGTGACTGCGTGGTTTACGGATTTTTGCAAAAAAAAGTTGTTCAGACGCTGAGGGCTAATTCTGTTTCCGATGATAAAACCACATCTGTTTCCACCGAAAAACCTTTCAGGGGATCGTTTGCAACAGTTTGGCACCATTTTTGAGTGAATTGCAGAACGTCAGATTTTTGCTGAAATTGTGACCGCGCGGCTTAGGGATTTTTTTAAAAAAAACTTGTTCAGACGTCGAGGGCTAATTCTGTTTCCGATGATAAAAACGCATCTGTTTCAACCAAAAAACCTTTCAGGGGATCGTTTGCAACAGTTTGGCACCATTTTTGAGTGAATTGCAGAACGTCAGCTTTTTGCTGAAATTGTGACCGCGCGGCTTAGGGATTTTTTAAAAAAAAACTTGTTCAGACGTCGAGGGCTAATTCTGTTTCCGATGATAAAAACGCATCTGTTTCAACCAAAAAACCTTTCAGGGGATCGTTTGCAACAGTTTGGCACCATTTTTTAATGAATTGCAGAACATCAGATTTTTGCTGAAAATGTGACTGCGCGGCTTAGGGATTTTTGCAAAAAAAAGTTGTTCAGACGTTGAAGGCTAATTCTGTTTCCGATGATAAAAACGCATCTGTTTCCACCGAAAAACCTTCAGTGGATCGTTTGTAACACTTTGGCACCATTTTTGAGTGAATTGCAGAACGTCAGAAATTTTGAAGAAATTGTGAACGCGCGACTAAGGGATTTTTTTTAAAAAAAGTTGTTCAGACGTTGAGGGCTAATTCTGTTTCCGATGATAAAAACGCATCTGTTTCAACCAAAAAACCTTTCAGGGGATCGTTTGCAACAGTTTGGCACCATTTTTTAATGAATTGCAGAACGTCAGATTTTTGCTGAAATTGTGACCGCTTAGGGATTCTTGCAAAAAAAAAAGTTGTTCAGACGTTGAAGGCTAATTCTGTTTCCGATGATAAAACCACATCTGTTTCCACCGAAAAACCTTTCAGGGGATCGTTTGCAACAGTTTGGCACCATTTTTGAGTGAATTGCAGAACGTCAGATTTTTGCTGAAATTGTGACCGCGCGGCTTAGGGATTTTTTTAAAAAAAACTTGTTCAGACGTCGAGGCCTAATTCTGTTTCCGATGATAAAAATGCATCTGTTTCCACCTAAAAACCTTTCAGGGGATGGTTTGCAACAGTTTGGCACCATTTTTGAGTGAACTGCAGAACGTCAGATTTTTGCTGAAAATGTGACTGCGTGGTTTACGGATTTTTGCAAAAAAAAGTTGTTCAGACGCTGAGGGCTAATTCTGTTTCCGATGATAAAACCACATCTGTTTCCACCGAAAAACCTTTCAGGGGATCGTTTGCAACAGTTTGGCACCATTTTTGAGTGAATTGCAGAACGTCAGATTTTTGCTGAAATTGTGACCGCGCGGCTTAGGGATTTTTTTAAAAAAAACTTGTTCAGACTTCGAGGGCTAATTCTGTTTCCGATGATAAAAACGCATCTGTTTCCACGGAAAAACCTTTCAGGGGAGCGTTTGCAAGAGTTCAGCACCATTTTTGAATGAATTGCAGAACGTCAGATTTTTGCTGAAATTGTGACCGCGCAGCTTAGGGATTTTTTGAAAAAAAAGTTGTTCAGACGTCGAGGCCTAATTCTGTTTCCGATGATAAAAACGCATCTGTTTCCACCGAAAAACCTTTCAGGGGATGGTTTGCAACAGTTTGGCACCATTTTTGAGTGAACTGCAGAACGTCAGATTTTTGCTGAAAATGTGACTGCGTGGTTTATGGATTTTTGCAAAAAAAAGTTGTTCGGACGCTGAGGGCTAATTCTGTTTCCGATGATAAAACCACATCTGTTTCCACCGAAAAACCTTTCAGGGGATCGTTTGCAACAGTTTGGCACCATTTTTGAGTGAATGACCGAAAGTCAAATTTTTGATCAAATGGTGACCCTGTGACTTAGGGATTTTTTCAAAAAAATATTTTTCTGCCGCTTATGTTGTCGAGGGATGATTTCTTTTCCTGTGATAAAAAGCCTTCTTTTTCGACCGCCAAACCTTCCAGGGGAGTATTTGCAACCGTATGGCAGCATTTTTCAGTGAATGGCCGAAAGTCAGATTTTTGATGAAATAGTGACCCCGGGGCTTAGGTATTTTTTTAAAAAAAATCTTTTTCTGCCGGTTAAGTTGTCGAGGGCTGATTTCTTTTCCTGAGATAAAAACCCTTCTGTTTCGACCGCCAAATCTCTCAGGGGAGCATTTGAAACCGTTTGGCACCATTTTTGAGTGAATGACCGAAAGTCAGATTTTTAATCAAATTGTGACCCCGAGGCTTTGGGAATTTTTCACAAAAATGTTTTTCTGCCGGTTAAGTTGTCGAGGGTTGATTTCTTTTCCTTAGATAACGTTCTAACGTTAGATAACCTTTAATCAGCATCTGTTTCCACCGAAAAACCTTCAGGGGATCGTTTGCAACAGTTTGGCACCATTTTTGAGTGAATTGCAGAACGTCAGATTTTTGCTGAAATTGTGACCGCGCGGCTTAGGGATTTTTTTAAAAAAAACTTGTTCAGACTTCGAGGGCTAATTCTGTTTCCGATGATAAAAACGCATCTGTTTCCACGGAAAAACCTTTCAGGGGAGCGTTTGCAAGAGTTCAGCACCATTTTTGAATGAATTGCAGAACGTCAGATTTTTGCTGAAATTGTGACCGCGCAGCTTAGGGATTTTTTGAAAAAAAAGTTGTTCAGACGTCGAGGCCTAATTCTGTTTCCGATGATAAAAACGCATCTGTTTCCACCGAAAAACCTTTCAGGGGATGGTTTGCAACAGTTTGGCACCATTTTTGAGTGAACTGCAGAACGTCAGATTTTTGCTGAAAATGTGACTGCGTGGTTTATGGATTTTTGCAAAAAAAAGTTGTTCGGACGCTGAGGGCTAATTCTGTTTCCGATGATAAAACCACATCTGTTTCCACCGAAAAACCTTTCAGGGGATCGTTTGCAACAGTTTGGCACCATTTTTGAGTGAATGACCGAAAGTCAAATTTTTGATCAAATGGTGACCCTGTGACTTAGGGATTTTTTCAAAAAAATATTTTTCTGCCGCTTATGTTGTCGAGGGATGATTTCTTTTCCTGTGATAAAAAGCCTTCTGTTTCGACCGCCAAACTTCCAGGGGAGTATTTGCAACCGTATGGCAGCATTTTTCAGTGAATGGCCGAAAGTCAGATTTTTGATGAAATAGTGACCCCGGGGCTTAGGTATTTTTTTTAAAAAAATCTTTTTCTGCCGGTTAAGTTGTCGAGGGCTGATTTCTTTTCCTGAGATAAAAACCCTTCTGTTTCGACCGCCAAATCTCTCAGGGGAGCATTTGAAACCGTTTGGCACCATTTTTGAGTGAATGACCGAAAGTCAGATTTTTAATCAAATTGTGACCCCGAGGCTTTGGGAATTTTTCACAAAAATGTTTTTCTGCCGGTTAAGTTGTCGAGGGTTGATTTCTTTTCCTTAGATAACGTTCTAACGTTAGATAACCTTTAATCAGCATCTGTTTCCACCGAAAAACCTTCAGGGGATCGTTTGCAACAGTTTGGCACCATTTTTGAGTGAATTGCAGAACGTCAGATTATTGCTGAAATTGTGACCGCGCAGCTTAGGGATTTTTTCAAAAAAAGTTGTTTAGACATAGAGGGCTAATTCTGTTTCCGATGATAAAAACGCATCTGTTTCCACGGAAAAACCTTTCAGGGGAGCGTTTGCAACAGTTCAGCACCAATTTTGAATGAATTGCAGAACGTCAGATTTTTGCTGAAATTGTGACCGCGCAGCTTAGGGATTTTTTGAAAAAAAAGTTGTTCAGACGTCGAGGCCTAATTCTGTTTCCGATGATAAAAACGCATCTGTTTCCACCGAAAAACCTTTCAGGGGATGGTTTGCAACAGTTTGGCACCATTTTTGAGTGAACTGCAGAACGTCAGATTTTTGCTGAAAATGTGACTGCGCGGTTTACGGATTTTTGCAAAAAAAAGTTGTTCAGACGCTGAGGGCTAATTCTGTTTCCGATGATAAAACCACATCTGTTTCCACTGAAAAACCTTTCAGGGGATCGTTTGCAACAGTTTGGCACCATTTTTGAGTGAATTGCAGAACGTCAGATTTTTGCTGAAATTGTGACCGCGCGGCTTAGGGATTTTTTTTAAAAAAACTTGTTCAGACTTCGAGGGCTAATTCTGTTTCCGATGATAAAAACGCATCTGTTTCCACGGAAAAACCTTTCAGGGGAGCGTTTGCAACAGTTCAGCACCATTTTTGAATGAATTGCAGAACGTCAGATTTTTGCTGAAATTGTGACCGCGCAGCTTAGGGATTTTTTGAAAAAAAAGTTGTTCAGACGTCGAGGCCTAATTCTGTTTCCGATGATAAAAACGCATCTGTTTCCACCGAAAAACCTTTCAGGGGATGGTTTGCAACAGTTTGGCACCATTTTTGAGTGAACTGCAGAACGTCAGATTTTTGCTGAAAATGTGACTGCGTGGTTTACGGATTTTTGTAAAAAAAAGTTGTTCAGACGCTGAGGGCTAATTCTGTTTCCAATGATAAAACCACATCTGTTTCCACCGAAAAACCTTTCAGGGGATCGTTTGCAACAGTTTGGCACCATTTTTGAGTGAATTGCAGAACGTCAGATTTTTGCTGAAATTGTGACCGCGCGGCTTAGGGATTTTTTTAAAAAAAACTTGTTCAGACTTCGAGGGCTAATTCTGTTTCCGATGATAAAAACGCATCTGTTTCCACGGAAAAACCTTTCAGGGGAGCGTTTGCAACAGTTCAGCACCATTTTTGAATGAATTGCAGAACGTCAGATTTTTGCTGAAATTGTGACCGCGCAGCTTAGGGATTTTTTGAAAAAAAAGTTGTTCAGACGTCGAGGCCTAATTCTGTTTCCGATGATAAAAACGCATCTGTTTCCACCGAAAAACCTTTCAGGGGATGGTTTGCAACAGTTTGGCACCATTTTTGAGTGAACTGCAGAACGTCAGATTTTTGCTGAAAATGTGACTGCGTGGTTTACGGATTTTTGTAAAAAAAAGTTGTTCAGACGCTGAGGGCTAATTCTGTTTCCAATGATAAAACCACATCTGTTTCCACCGAAAAACCTTTCAGGGGATCGTTTGCAACAGTTTGGCACCATTTTTGAGTGAATTGCAGAACGTCAGATTTTTGCTGAAATTGTGACCGCGCGGCTTAGGGATTTTTTTTAAAAAAACTTATTCAGACGTCGAGGGCTAATTCTGTTTCCGATGATAAAAACACATCTGTTTCCACCGAAAAACCTTCAGGGGATCGTTTGCAACAGTTTGGCACCATTTTTGAGTGAATTGCAGAACGTCAGATTTTTGCTGAAATTGTGACCGCGCAGCTTAGGGATTTTTTGAAAAAAAAGTTGTTCAGACGTCGAGGCCTAATTCTGTTTCCGATGATAAAAACGCATCTGTTTCCACCGAAAAACCTTTCAGGGGATGGTTTGCAACAGTTTGGCACCATTTTTGAGTGAACTGCAGAACGTCAGATTTTTGCTGAAAATGTGACTGCGCGGTTTACGGATTTTTGGAAAAAAAAGTTGTTCAGACGCTGAGGGCTAATTCTGTTTCCGATGATAAAACCACATCTGTTTCCACCGAAAAACCTTTCAGGGGATCGTTTGCAACAGTTTGGCACCATTTTTGAGTGAATTGCAGAACGTCAGATTTTTGCTGAAATTGTGACCGCGCGGCTTAGGGATTTTTTTTAAAAAAACTTGTTCAGACTTCGAGGGCTAATTCTGTTTCCGATGATAAAAACGCATCTGTTTCCACCGAAAAACCTTCAGGGGATCGTTTGCAACAGTTTGGCACCATTTTTGAGTGAATTGCAGAACGTCAGATTTTAGCTGAAAAAAGTTCTTCAGACGTTGAGGGCTAATTCTGATTCCGATGATAAAAACGCATCTGTTTCCACCGAAAAACCTTTCAGGGGATCGTTTGCAAGAGTTTGGCACCATTTTTGAGTGAATTGCAGAACGTCAGATTTTTGCTGAAATTGTGACCGTGCGGCTTAGGGATTTTTTGAAAAAAAAGTTGTTCAGACGTCGAGGCCTAATTCTGTTTCCGATGATAAAAACGCCTCTGTTTCCACCGAAAAATCTTTCAGGGAATCGTTTGCAATAGTTTGGCACCATTTTTGAGTGAATTGCAGAACGTCAGCTTTTTGCTGAAATTGTGACCGCGCGGCTTAGGGATTTTTTTAAAAAAAACTTGTTCAGACGTTGAGGGCTAATTCTGTTTCCGATGATAAAAACGCATCTGTTTCAACCAAAAAACCTTTCAGGGGTTCGTTTGCAACAGTTTGGCACCATTTTTTAATGAATTGCAGAACATCAGATTTTTGCTGAAAATGTGACTGCGCGGCTTAGGGATTTTTGCAAAAAAAAGTTGTTCAGACGTTGAAGGCTAATTCTGTTTCCGATGATAAAAACGCATCTGTTTCCACCGAAAAACCTTCAGTGGATCGTTTGTAACACTTTGGCACCATTTTTGAGTGAATTGCAGAACGTCAGAAATTTTGAAGAAATTGTGAACGCGCGACTAAGGGATTTTTTTTAAAAAAAGTTGTTCAGACGTTGAGGGCTAATTCTGTTTCCGATGATAAAAACGCATCTGTTTCAACCAAAAAACCTTTCAGGGGATCGTTTGCAACAGTTTGGCACCATTTTTTAATGAATTGCAGAACGTCAGATTTTTGCTGAAATTGTGACCGCTTAGGGATTCTTGCAAAAAAAAAAGTTGTTCAGACGTTGAAGGCTAATTCTGTTTCCGATGATAAAAACGCATCTGTTTCCACCGAAAAACCTTCAGTGGATGGTTTGTAACAGTTTGGCACCATTTTTGAGTGAATTGCAGAACGTCAGAAATTTTGAAGAAATTGTGAACGCGCGACTAAGGGATTTTTTTTAAAAAAAGTTGTTCAGACGTTGAGGGCTAATTCTGTTTCCGATGATAAAAACCCACCTGTTTCCACCTAAAAACCTTTCACGGGATCCTTTGCAACAGTTCAGCACCATTTTTGAAAGAATTGCAGAATGTCAGATTTTTTCTGAAAATGTGACCACGCGTCTTAGGGATTTTTGCAAAAAAATGTTGTTCAGACGCCGTGGGCTAAATCTGTTTCCGATGATAAAAACGCATCTGTTTCCACCGAAAAACCTTTCTGGGGAGCGTTTGCAACAGTTCAGCACCATTTTTGAATGAATTGCAGAACGTCAGATTTTTGCTGAAATTGTGACCGCTTAGGGATTCTTGCAAAAAAAAAAGTTGTTCAGACGTTGAGGGCTAATTCTGTTTCCGATGATAAAAACGCATCTGTTTCCACCGAAAAACCTTTCAAGGGATCGTTTGCAACAGTTTGGCACCATTTTTGAGTGAATTGCAGAAATTCAGAAATTTTGAAGAAATTGTTACCGCGCGGCTTAGGGATTTTTGCAAAAAAATGTTGTTCAGACGTCGAGGGCTAATTCTGTTTCTGATGATAAAAACGCATCTATTTCCACCGAAAAACCTTTCAGGGGATCGTTTGCAACAGTTTGGCACCATTTTTGAGTGAATTGCAGAACGTCAGATTTTTGCTGAAATTGTGACCGCTTAGGGATTCTTGCAAAAAAAAAAGTTGTTCAGACGTTGAGGGCTAATTATGTTTCCGATGATAAAAACGCCTCTGTTTCCACCGAAAAACCTTTCAGGGAATCATTGGCAATAGTTTGGCACCATTTTTGAGTGAATTGCAGAACGTCAGATTTTTTCTGAAAATGTGACCGCGCGTCTTAGGGATTTTTGCAAAAAAAAAGTTGTTCAGACGTTGAGGGCTAATTCTGTTTCCGATGATAAAAACGCATCTGTTTCCACCGAAAAACCTTTCAGGGGATCCTTTGGAACAGTTTGGCACCATTTTTGAGTGAAATGCAAAACGTCAGATTTTTGCTGTAATTGTGACCGCTTAGGGATTCTTGCAAAAAAAAAAAGTTGTTCAGACGTTGAGGGCTAATTCTGTTTCCAATGATAAAAACGCCTCTGTTTCCACCGAAAAACCTTTCAGGGGATGGTTTGCAACGGTTTGGCACCATTTTTTAATGAATTGCAGAACATCAGATTTTTGCTGAAAATGTGACTGCGCGTCTTAGGGATTTTTGCAAAAAAAAGTTGTTCAGACGTTGAAGGCTAATTCTGTTTCCGATGATAAAAACGCATCTGTTTCCACCGAAAAACCTTTCAGGGGATCCTTTGCAACAGTTTGGCACCATTTTTGAGTGAATTGCAGAAATTCAGAAATTTTGAAGAAATTGTGACCGCGCGTCTTAGGGATTTTTGCAATAAAATGTTGTTCAGACGCCGTGGGCTAAATCTGTTTCCGATGATAAAAACGCCTCTGTTTCCACCGAAAAACCTTTCAGGGGATCGTTTGCAACAGTTTGGCACCATTTTTGAGTGAATTGCAGAACGTCAGATTTTTGCTGAAATTGTGACCGCTTAGGGATTCTTGCAAAAAAAAAAGTTGTTCAGACGTTGAGGGCTAATTCTGTTTCCGATGATAAAAACGCCTCTGTTTCCACCGAAAAACCTTTGAGGGGAGCGTTTGCAACGGTTTGGCACCATTTTTTAATGAATTGCAGAACATCAGATTTTTGAAGAAATTGTGACCGCGCGGCTTAGGGATTTTTGCAAAAAAATGTTGTTCAGACGTCGAGGGCTAATTCTGTTTCCGATGATAAAAACGCATCTGTTTCCACCGAAAAACCTTTCAGGGGATCCTTTGGAACAGTTTTGCACCATTTTTGAGTGAAATGCAAAACGGCAGATTTTTGCTGTAATTGTGACCGCTTAGGGATTCTTGCAAAAAAAAAAGTTGTTCAGACGTTGAGGGCTAATTCTGTTTCCAATGATAAAAACGCCTCTGTTTCCACCGAAAAACCTTTCAGGGAATCGTTTGCAATAGTTTGGCACCATTTTTGAGTGAATTGCAGAAAGTCAGATTTTTTCTGAAAATGTGACCGCGTGTCTTAGGGATTTTTGCAAAAAAAAGTTGTTCAGACGCCGTGGGCTAAATCTGTTTCCGATGATAAAAACGCATCTGTTTCCACCGAAAAACCTTTCAGGGGATCCTTTGGAACAGTTTGGCACCATTTTTGAGTGAAATGCAAAACATCAGATTTTTGCTGTAATTTTGACCGCGCGACTTAGGGATCTTTGAAAAAAAAAGTTGTTCAGACGTCGAGGGCTAATTCTGTTTCCGATGATAAAAACGCATCTGTTTCCACCGAAAAACCTTTCAGGGGATCCTTTGGAACAGTTTGGCACCATTTTTGAGTGAATTGCAGAACGTCAGATTTTTTCTGAAAATGTGACCGCGCGTCTTAGGGATTTTTGCAAAAAAAAGTTGTTCAGACGTTGAGGGCTAATTCTGTTTCCAATGATAAAAACTCCTCTGTTTCCACCGAAAAACCTTTCAGGGAATCGTTTGCAATAGTTTGGCACCATTTTTGAGTGAATTGCAGAAAGTCAGATTTTTGCTGAAATTGTGACCGCGCGGCTTAGGGATTTTTTCAGAAAAAACTTGTTCAGACGTCGAGAGCTAATTCTGTTTCCGATGATAAAAACGCATCTGTTTCAACCAAAAAACCTTTCAGGGGATCGTTTGCAACAGTTTGGCACCATTTTTGAGTGAATTGCAGAAATTCAGAAATTCTGAAGAAATTGTGACCGCGCGGCTTAGGGATTTTTGCAAAAAAAAAGTTCTTCAGACGTCGAGGGCTAATTCTGTTTCCGATGATAAAAACGCATCTGTTTCCACCGAAAAACCTTTCAGGGGAGCGTTTGCAACAGTTCAGCACCATTTTTGAATGAATTGCAGAACGTCAGATTTTTGCTGAAATTGTGACCGCTTAGGGATTCTTGCAAAAAAAAAAGTTGTTCAGACGTTGAGGGCTAATTCTGTTTCCGATGATAAAAACGCCTCTGTTTCCACCTAAAAACCTTTCAAGGGATGGTTTGCAACGGTTTGGCACCATTTTTTAATGAATTGCAGAACATCAGATTTTTGCTGAAAATGTGACCGCGCGGCTTAGGGATTTTTGCAAAAAAAAGTTGTTCAGACGTTGAAGGCTAATTCTGTTTCCGATGATAAAAACGCATCTGTTTCCACCGAAAAACCTTTCAGGGGAGCGTTTGCAACAGTTCAGCACCATTTTTGAATGAATTGCAGAACGTCAGATTTTTGCTGAAATTGTGACCGCTTAGGGATTCTTGCAAAAAAAAAAAGTTGTTCAGACGTTGAGGGCTAATTCTGTTTCCGATGATAAAAACGCATCTGTTTCCACCGAAAAACCTTTCAAGGGATGGTTTGCAACGGTTTGGCACCATTTTTTAATGAATTGCAGAACATCAGATTTTTGCTGAAAATGTGACTGCGCGGCTTAGGGATTTTTGCAAAAAAAAGTTGTTCAGACGTTGAAGGCTAATTCTGTTTCCGATGATAAAAACGCATCTGTTTCAACCAAAAAACGTTTCAGGGGATCGTTTGCAACAGTTTGGCACCATTTTTGAGTGAACTGCAGAACGTCAGATTTTTGCTGAAAATGTGACTGCGCGGTTTACGGATTTTTGGAAAAAAAAGTTGTTCAGACGCTGAGGGCTAATTCTGTTTCCGATGATAAAACCACATGTGTTTCCACCGAAAAACCTTTCAGGGGATCGTTTGCAACAGTTTGGCACCATTTTTGAGTGAATTGCAGAACGTCAGATTTTTGCTGAAATTGTGACCGCGCGGCTTAGGGATTTTTTTTTAACAAAAACTTGTTCAGACGCTGAGGGCTAATTCTGTTTCCGATGATAAAACCACATCTGTTTCCACCGAAAAACCTTTCAGGGGATCCTTTGCAACAGTTTGGCACCATTTTTGAGTGAATTGCAGAAATTCAGAAATTTTGAAGAAATTGTGACCGCGCGGCTTTGGGATTTTTGAAAAAAAAAGTTGTTCAGACGTCGAGGGCTAATTCTGTTTCCGATGATAAAAACGCATCTGTTTCCACCGAAAAACCTTTCAGGGGATCCTTTGGAACAGTTTGGCACCATTTTTGAGTGAATTGCAGAACGTCAGATTTTTGCTGAAATTGTGACCGCTTAGGGATTCTTGCAAAAAAAAAAGTTGTTCAGACGTTGAGGGCTAATTCTGTTTCCGATGATAAAAACGCCTCTGTTTCCACCGAAAAACCTTTGAGGGGAGCGTTTGCAACGGTTTGGCACCATTTTTTAATGAATTGCAGAACATCAGATTTTTGAAGAAATTGTGAACGCACGGCTTAGGGATTTTTGCAAAAAAATGTTGTTCAGACGTCGAGGGCTAATTCTGTTTCCGATGATAAAAACGCATCTGTTTCCACCGAAAAACCTTTCAGGGGATCCTTTGGAACAGTTTGGCACCATTTTTGAGTGAAATGCAAAACGTCAGATTTTTGCTGTAATTGTGACCGCTTAGGGATTCTTGCAAAAAAAAAAGTTGTTCAGACGTTGAGGGCTAATTCTGTTTCCAATGATAAAAACGCCTCTGTTTCCACCGAAAAACCTTTCAAGGGATGGTTTGCAACAGTTTGGCACCATTTTTGAATGAATTGCAGAACGTCAGATTTTTGCTGAAATTGTGACCGCTTAGGGATTCTTGCAAAAAAAAAAGTTGTTCAGACGTTGAGGGCTAATTCTGTTTCCGATGATAAAAACGCATCTGTTTCCACCGAAAAACCTTTCAAGGGATGGTTTGCAACGGTTTGGCACCATTTTTTAATGAATTGCAGAACATCAGATTTTTGCTGAAAATGTGACTGCGCGGCTTAGGGATTTTTGCAAAAAAAAGTTGTTCAGACGTTGAAGGCTAATTCTGTTTCCGATGATAAAAACGCATCTGTTTCCACCGAAAAACCTTTCAGGGGATCCTTTGGAACAGTTTGGCACCATTTTTGAGTGAATTGCAGAACGTCAGATTTTTGCTGAAATTGTGACCGCTTAGGGATTCTTGCAAAAAAAAAAGTTGTTCAGACGTTGAGGGCTAATTCTGTTTCCGATGATAAAAACGCCTCTGTTTCCACCTAAAAACCTTTCAGGGAATCATTGGCAATAGTTTGGCACCATTTTTGAGTGCATTGCAGAACGTCAGATTTTTTCTGAAAATGTGACCGCGCGTCTTAGGGATTTTTGCAAAAAAAAGTTGTTCAGACGTTGAGGGCTAATTCTGTTTCCGATGATAAAAACGCATCTGTTTCCACCGAAAAACCTTTCAGGGGATCGATTGCAACAGTTTGGCACCATTTTTGAGTGAATTGCAGAAATTCAGAAATTCTGAAGAAATTGTGACCGCGCGGCTTAGGGATTTTTGCAAAAAAAAGTTCTTCAGACGTCGAGGGCTAATTCTGTTTCCGATGATAAAAACGCATCTGTTTCCACCGAAAAACCTTTCAGGGGAGCGTTTGCAACAGTTCAGCACCATTTTTGAATGAATTGCAGAACGTCAGATTTTTGCTGAAATTGTGACCGCTTAGGGATTCTTGCAAAAAAAAAAAGTTGTTCAGACGTTGAGGGCTAATTCTGTTTCCGATGATAAAAACGCATCTGTTTCCACCGAAAAACCTTTCAAGGGATGGTTTGCAACGGTTTGGCACCATTTTTTAATGAATTGCAGAACATCAGATTTTTGCTGAAAATGTGACTGCGCGGCTTAGGGATTTTTGCAAAAAAAAGTTGTTCAGACGTTGAAGGCTAATTCTGTTTCCGATGATAAAAACGCATCTGTTTCAACCAAAAAACGTTTCAGGGGATGGTTTGCAACAGTTTGGCACCATTTTTGAGTGAACTGCAGAACGTCAGATTTTTGCTGAAAATGTGACTGCGCGGTTTACGGATTTTTGGAAAAAAAGTTGTTCAGACGCTGAGGGCTAATTCTGTTTCCGATGATAAAACCACATCTGTTTCCACCGAAAAACCTTTCAGGGGATCGTTTGCAACAGTTTGGCACCATTTTTGAGTGAATTTCAGAACGTCAGATTTTTGCTGAAATTGTGACCGCGCGGCTTAGGGATTTTTTTTAAAAAAAACTAGTTCAGACGCTGAGGGCTAATTCTGTTTCCGATGATAAAACCACATCTGTTTCCACCGAAAAACCTTTCAGGGGATCGTTTGCAACAGTTTGGCACCATTTTTGAGTGAATTGCAGAAATTCAGAAATTTTGAAGAAATTGTGACCGCGCGGCTTTGGGATTTTTGCAAAAAAATGTTGTTCAGACGTCGAGGGCTAATTCTGTTTCCGATGATAAAAACGCATCTGTTTCCACCGAAAAACCTTTCAAGGGATGGTTTGCAACCGTTTGGCACCAATTTTTAATGAATTGCAGAACATCAGATTTTTGCTGAAAATGTGACTGCGCGGCTTAGGGATTTTTGCAAAAAAAAGTTGTTCAGACGTTGAAGGCTAATTCTGTTTCCGATGATAAAAACGCATCTGTTTCAACCAAAAAACGTTTCAGGGGATCGTTTGCAACAGTTTGGCACCATTTTTGAGTGAATTGCAGAAATTCGGAAATTTTGAAGAAATTGTGACCGCGCGGCTTAGGGATTTTTGCAAAAAAATGTTGTTCAGACGTCGAGGGCTAATTCTGTTTCCGATGATAAAAACGCATCTGTTTCCACCGAAAAACCTTTCAGGGGATCCTTTGGAACAGTTTGGCACCATTTTTGAGTGAATTGCAGAACGTCAGATTTTTGCTGAAATTGTGACCGCTTAGGGATTCTTGCAAAAAAAAAAGTTGTTCAGACTTTGAAGGCTAATTCTGTTTCCAATGATAAAAACGCATCTGTTTCCACCGAAAAACCTTCAGTGGATCGTTTGTAACAGTTTGGCACCATTTTTGAGTGAATTGCAGAACGTCAGAAATTTTGAAGAAATTGTGAACGCGCGACTAAGGGATTTTTTTTTAAAAAAGTTGTTCAGACGTTGAGGGCTAATTCTGTTTCCGATGATAAAAACCCACCTGTTTCCACCGAAAAACCTTTCACGGGATCCTTTGCAACAGTTCAGCACCATTTTTGAAAGAATTGCAGAATGTCAGATTTTTTCTGAAAATGTGACCACGCGTCTTAGGGATTTTTGCAAAAAAATGTTGTTCAGACGCCGTGGGCTAAATCTGTTTCCGATGATAAAAACGCATCTGTTTCCACCGAAAAACCTTTCAGGGAATCGTTGGCAATAGTTTGGCACCATTTTTGAGTGAATTGCAGAACATCAGATTTTTGCTGAAAATGTGACTGCGCGGCTTAGGGATTTTTGCAAAAAAAAGTTGTTCAGACGTTGAAGGCTAATTCTGTTTCCGATGATAAAAACGCATCTGTTTCCACCGAAAAACCTTTGAGGGGAGCGTTTGCAACAGTTCAGCACCATTTTTGAATGAATTGCAGAACGTCAGATTTTTGCTGAAATTGTGACCGCTTAGGGATTCTTGCAAAAAAAAAAGTTGTTCAGACGTTGAGGGCTAATTATGTTTCCGATGATAAAAACGCCTCTGTTTCCACCGAAAAACCTTAGGGAATCGTTGGCAATAGTTTGGCACCATTTTTGAGTGAATTGCAGAACGTCAGCTTTTTGCTGAAATTGTGACCGCTTAGGGATTCTTGCAAAAAAAAAAAGTTGTTCAGACGTTGAGGGCTAATTCTGTTTCCGATGATAAAAACGCATCTGTTTCCACCGAAAAACCTTTCAGGGGATGGTTTGCAACGGTTTGGCACCATTTTTTAATGAATTGCAGAACATCAGATTTTTGCTGAAAATGTGACTGCGCGGCTTAGGGATTTTTGCAAAAAAAAGTTGTTCAGACGTTGAAGGCTAATTCTGTTTCCGATGATAAAAACGCATCTGTTTCAACCAAAAAACGTTTCAGGGGATCGTTTGCAACAGTTTGGCACCATTTTTGAGTGAATTGCAGAAATTCAGAAATTTTGAAGAAATTGTGACCGCGCGGCTTAGGGATTTTTGCAAAAAAATGTTGTTCAGACGTTGAAGGCTAATTCTGTTTCCGATGATAAAAACGCATCTGTTTCCACCGAAAAACCTTTCAGGGAATCGTTGGCAATAGTTTGGCACCATTTTTGAGTGAATTGCAGAACATCAGATTTTTGCTGAAAATGTGACTGCGCGGCTTAGGGATTTTTGCAAAAAAAAGTTGTTCAGACGTTGAAGGCTAATTCTGTTTCCGATGATAAAAACGCATCTGTTTCCACCGAAAGACCTTTCAGGGGAGCGTTTGCAACAGTTCAGCACCATTTTTGAATGAATTGCAGAACGTCAGATTTTTGCTGAAATTGTGACCGCTTAGGGATTCTTGCAAGAAAAAAAGTTGTTCAGACGTTGAGGGCTAATTATGTTTCGGATGATAAAAACGCCTCTGTTTCCACCGAAAAACCTTTCAGGGAATCGTTGGCAATAGTTTGGCACCATTTTTGAGTGAATTGCAGAACGTCAGCTTTTTGCTGAAATTGTGACCGCGCGGCTTAGGGATTTTTTCAAAAAAAACTTGTTCAGACGTCGAGGGCTAATTCTGTTTCCGATGATAAAAACGCCTCTGTTTCCACCGAAAAACCTTTCAGGGAATCGTTTGCAATAGTTTGGCACCATTTTTGAGTGAATTGCAGAACGTCAGATTTTTTCTGAAAATGTGACCGCGCGTCTTAGGGATTTTTGCAAAAAAATGTTGTTCAGACGTTGAGGGCTAATTCTGTTTCCGATGATAAAAACGCATCTGTTTCCACCGAAAAACCTTTCAGGGGATCCTTTGGAACAGTTTGGCACCATTTTTGAGTGAAATGCAAAACGTCAGATTTTTGCTGTAATTGTGACCGCGCGACTTAGGGATCTTTGCAAAAAAAAGTTGTTCAGACGTTGAGGGCTAATTCTGTTTCCGATGATAAAAAAACATCTGTTTCCACCGAAAAACCTTTGAGGGGAGCGTTTGCAACAGTTCAGCACCATTTTTGAATAAATTGCAGAACGTCAGATTTTTGCTGAAATTGTGACCGCTTAGGGATTCTTGCAAAAAAAAAAGTTGTTCAGACGTTGAGGGCTAATTCTGTTTCCAATGATAAAAACGCCTCTGTTTCCACCGAAAAACCTTTCAGGGAATCGTTTGCAATAGTTTGGCACCATTTTTGAGTGAATTGCAGAACGTCAGATTTTTGCTGAAATTGTGACCGCGCGGCTTAGGGATTTTTTTTAAAAAAAAGTTGTTTAGACGTTGAGGGCTAATTCTGTTTCCGATGATAAAAACTCATCTGTTTCAACCAAGAAACCTTTCAGGGGATCGTTTGCAACAGTTTGGCACCATTTTTGAGTGAATTGCAGAAATTCAGAAATTTTGAAGAAATTTTGACCGCGCGGCTAAGGGATTTTTGCAAAAAAAAGTTCTTCAGACGTCGAGGGCTAATTCTGTTTCTGATGATAAAAACGCATCTGTTTCCACCGAAAAACCTTTCAGGGGATGGTTTGCAACGGTTTGGCACCATTTTTTAATGAATTGCAGAACATCAGATTTTTGCTGAAAATGTGACTGCGCGGCTTAGGGATTTTTGCAAAAAAAAGTTGTTCAGACGTTGAGGGCTAATTCTGTTTCCGATGATAAAAACACATCTGTTTCCACCGAAAAACGTTTGAGGGGAGCGATTGCAACAGTTTGGCACCATTTTTGAGTGAATTGCAGAAATTCAGAAATTTTGAAGAAATTGTGACCGCGCGGCTTAGGGATTTTTGCAATAAAATGTTGTTCAGACGCCGTGGGCTAAATCTGTTTCCGATGATAAAAACGCCTCTGTTTCCACCGAAAAACCTTTCAGGGGATCCTTTGGAACAGTTTGGCACCATTTTTGAGTGAATTGCAGAACGTCAGATTTTTGCTGAAATTGTGACCGCTTAGGGATTCTTGCAAAAAAAAAAGTTGTTCAGACGTTGAGGGCTAATTCTGTTTCCGATGATAAAAACGCCTCTGTTTCCACCGAAAAACCTTTCAGGGAATCATTGGCAATAGTTTGGCACCATTTTTGAGTGAATTGCAGAACGTCAGATTTTTTCTGAAAATGTGACCGCGCGTCTTAGGGATTTTTGCAAAAAAAAGTTGTTCAGACGTTGAGGGCTAATTCTGTTTCCGATGATAAAAACGCATCTGTTTCCACCGAAAAACCTTTCAGGGGATCCTTTGGAACAGTTTGGCACCATTTTTGAGTGAAATGCAAAACGTCAGATTTTTGCTGTAATTGTGACCGCTTAGGGATTCTTGCAAAAAAAAAAGTTGTTCAGACGTTGAGGGCTAATTCTGTTTCCAATGATAAAAACGCCTCTGTTTCCACCGAAAAACCTTTCAGGGAATCGTTTGCAATAGTTTGGCACCATTTTTGAGTGAATTGCAGAACGTCAGATTTTTGCTGAAATTGTGACCGCGCGGCTTAGGGATTTTTTCAAAAAAAACTTGTTCAGACGTCGAGGGATAATTCTGTTTCCGATGATAGAAACGCCTCTGTTTCAACCAAAAAACCTTTCAGGGAATCGTTGGCAATAGTTTGGCACCATTTTTGAGTGAATTGCAGAACGTCAGCTTTTTGCTGAAATTGTGACCGCTTAGGGATTCTTGCAAAAAAAAAAGTTGTTCAGACGTTGAGGGCTAATTCTGTTTCCGATGATAAAAACGCATCTGTTTCCACCGAAAAACCTTTCAGGGGATGGTTTGCAACGGTTTGGCACCATTTTTGAGTGAAATGCAAAACGTCAGATTTTTGCTGAAAATGTGACTGCGCGGCTTAGGGATTTTTGCAAAAAAAAGTTGTTCAGACGTTGAAGGCTAATTCTGTTTCCGATGATAAAAACGCATCTGTTTCAACCAAAAAACGTTTCAGGGGATCGTTTGCAACAGTTTGGCACCATTTTTGAGTGAATTGCAGAAATTCAGAAATTTTGAAGAAATTGTGACCGCGCGGCTTAGGGATTTTTGCAATAAAATGTTGTTCAGACGCCGTGGGCTAAATCTGTTTCCGATGATAAAAACGCCTCTGTTTCCACCGAAAAACCTTTCAGGGAATCGTTGGCAATAGTTTGGCACCATTTTTGAGTGAATTGCAGAACATCAGATTTTTGCTGAAAATGTGACTGCGCGGCTTAGGGATTTTTGAAAAAAAATATTGTTCAGACGTTAAAGGCTAATTCTGTTTCCGATGATAAAAACGCATCTGTTTCCACCGAAAAACCTTTGAGGGGAGCGTTTGCAACAGTTCAGCACCATTTTTGAATGAATTGCAGAACGTCAGATTTTTGCTGAAATTGTGACCGCTTAGGGATTCTTGCAAAAAAAAAAGTTATTCAGACGTTGAGGGCTAATTATGTTTCCGATGATAAAAACGCCTCTGTTTCCACCGAAAAACCTTTCAGGGAATCGTTGGCAATAGTTTGGCACCATTTTTGAGTGAATTGCAGAACGTCAGCTTTTTGCTGAAATTGTGACCGCGCGGCTTAGGGATTTTTTCAAAAAAAACTTGTTCAGACGTCGAGGGCTAATTCTGTTTCCGATGATAAAAACGCCTCTGTTTCCACCGAAAAACGTTTCAGGGAATCGTTTGCAATAGTTTGGCACCATTTTTGAGTGTATTGCAGAACGTCAGATTTTTTCTGAAAATGTGACCGCGCGTCTTAGGGATTTTTGCAAAAAAATGTTGTTCAGACGTTGAGGGCTAATTCTGTTTCCGATGATAAAAACGCATCTGTTTCCACCGAAAAACCTTTCAGGGGATCCTTTGGAACAGTTTGGCACCATTTTTGAGTGAAATGCAAAACGTCAGATTTTTGCTGTAATTGTGACCGCGCGACTTAGGGATCTTTGCAAAAAAAAGTTGTTCAGACGTTGAGGGCTAATTCTGTTTCCGATGATAAAAACGCATCTGTTTCAACCAAAAAACCTTTCAGGGGATCGTTTGCAACAGTTTGGCACCATTTTTGAGTGAATTGCAGAACGTCAGATTTTTGCTGAAATTGTGACCGCTTAGGGATTCTTGCAAAAAAAAAAGTTGTTCAGACGTTGAGGGCTAATTCTGTTTCCAATGATAAAAACGCCTCTGTTTCCACCGAAAAACCTTTCAGGGAATCGTTTGCAATAGTTTGGCACCATTTTTGAGTGAATTGAAGAACGTCAGATTTTTGCTGAAATTGTGACCGCGCGGCTTAGGGATTTTTTTTTAAAAAAACTTGTATAGACGTTGAGGGCTAATTCTGTTTCCGATGATAAAAACACATCTGTTTCCACCGAAAAACCTTTGAGGGGAGCGTTTGCAACAGTTCAGCACCATTTTTGAATGAATTGCAGAACGTCAGATTTTTGCTGAAATTGTGACCGCTTAGGGATTCTTGCAAAAAAAAAAGTTGTTCAGACGTTGAGGGCTAATTCTGTTTCCAATGATAAAAACGCCTCTGTTTCCACCGAAAAACCTTTCAGGGAATCGTTTGCAATAGTTTGGCACCATTTTTGAGTGAATTGAAGAACGTCAGATTTTTGCTGAAATTGTGACCGCGCGGCTTAGGGATTTTTTTAAAAAAAAACTTGTATAGACGTTGAGGGCTAATTCTGTTTCCGATGATAAAAACACATCTGTTTCCACCGAAAAACCTTTGAGGGGAGCGTTTGCAACAGTTCAGCACCATTTTTGAATGAATTGCAGAACGTCAGATTTTTGCTGAAATTGTGACCGCTTAGGGATTCTTGCAAAAAAAAAAGTTGTTCAGACGTTGAGGGCTAATTATGTTTCCGATGATAAAAACGCCTCTGTTTCCACCGAAAAACCTTTCAGGGAATCGTTGGCAATAGTTTGGGACCATTTTTGAGTGAATTGCAGAACGTCAGCTTTTTGCTGAAATTGTGACCGCGCGGCTTAGGGATTTTTTTAAAAAAAACTTGTTCAGACGTCGAGGGCTAATTCTGTTTCCGATGATAAAAACGCCTCTGTTTCCACCGAAAAACGTTTCAGGGAATCGTTTGCAATAGTTTGGCACCATTTTTGAGTGAATTGCAGAACGTCAGATTTTTTCTGAAAATGTGACCGCGTGTCTTAGGGATTTTTGCAAAAAAATGTTGTTCAGACGTTGAGGGCTAATTCTGTTTCCGATGATAAAAACGCATCTGTATCCACCGAAAAACCTTTCAGGGGATCCTTTGGAACAGTTTGGCACCATTTTTGAGTGAAATGCAAAACGTCAGATTTTTGCTGTAATTGTGACCGCGCGACTTAGGGATCTTTGCAAAAAAAAGTTGTTCAGACGTTGAGGGCTAATTCTGTTTCCGATGATAAAAACACATCTGTTTCCACCGAAAAACCTTTGAGGGGAGCGTTTGCCACAGTTCAGCACCATTTTTGAATGAATTGCAGAACGTCAGATTTTTGCTGAAATTGTGACCGCTTAGGGATTCTTGCAAAAAAAAAAGTTGTTCAGACGTTGAGGGCTAATTCTGTTTCCAATGATAAAAACGCCTCTGTTTCCACCGGAAAACCTTTCAGGGAATCGTTTGTAATAGTTTGGCACCATTTTTGAGTGAATTGCAGAACGTCAGATTTTTGCTGAAATTGTGACCGCGCGGCTTAGGGATTTTTTTTTAAAAAAAGTTGTTTAGACGTTGAGGGCTAATTCTGTTTCCGATGATAAAAACTCATCTGTTTCAACCAAGAAACCTTTCAGGGGATCGTTTGCAACAGTTTGGCACCATTTTTGAGTGAATTGAAGAAATTCAGAAATTTAGAAGAATTGTGACCGCGCGGCTTAGGGATTTTTGCAAAAAAAAGTTCTTCAGACGTCGAGGGCTAATTCTGTTTCCGATGATAAAAACGCATCTGTTTCCACCGAAAAACCTTTCAGGGGATGGTTTGCAACGGTTTGGCACCATTTTTTAATGAATTGCAGAACATCAGATTTTTGCTGAAAATGTGACTGCGCGGCTTAGGGATTTTTGCAAAAAAAAGTTGTTCAGATCTTGAAGGCTAATTCTGTTTCCGATGATAAAAACGCATCTGTTTCCACCGAAAAACCTTTGAGGGGAGCGTTTGCAACAGTTCAGCACCATTTTTGAATGAATTGCAGAACGTCAGATTTTTGCTGAAATTGTGACCGCTTAGGGATTCTTGCAAAAAAAAAAGTTGTTCAGACGCTGAGGGCTAATTCTGTTTCCGATGATAAAAACGCATCTGTTTCAACCAAAAAACCTTTCAGGGGATCGTTTGCAACAGTTTGGCACCATTTTTGAGTGAATTGCAGAAATTCAGAAATTTTGAAGAAATTGTGACCGCGCGGCTTAGGGATTTTTGCAAAAAAAAGTTCTTCAGACGTCGAGGGCTAATTCTGTTTCCGATGATAAAAACGCATCTGTTTCCACCGAAAAACCTTTCAGGGGATGGTTTGCAACGGTTTGGCACCATTTTTTAATGAATTGCAGAACATCAGATTTTTGCTGAAAATGTGACTGCGCGGCTTAGGGATTTTTGCAAAAAAAAGTTGTTCAGACGTTGAAGGCTAATTCTGTTTCCGATGATAAAAACGCATCTGTTTCCACCGAAAAACCTTTGAGGGGAGCGTTTGCAACAGTTCAGCACCATTTTTGAATGAATTGCAGAACGTCAGATTTTTGCTGAAATTGTGACCGCTTAGGGATTCTTGCAAAAAAAAAAGTTGTTCAGACGTTGAGGGCTAATTCTGTTTCCGATGATAAAAACGCATCTGTTTCAACCAAAAAACCTTTCAGGGGATCGTTTGCAACAGTTTGGCACCATTTTTGAGTGAATTGCAGAAATTCAGAAATTTTGAAGAAATTGTGACCGCGCGGCTTAGGGATTATTGCAAAAAAAAGTTCTTCAGACGTCGAGGGCTAATTCTGTTTCCGATGATAAAAACGCATCTGTTTCCACCGAAAAACCTTTCAGGGGATCGTTTGCATCAGTTTGGCACCATTTTTGAGTGAACTGCAGAACGTGAGAAATTTGAATTACAGACCGTCAGATTTTTTGCTGAAAATGTGACTGCGCGGATTAGGGACTTTTGCAAAAAAACGTTGTTCAGACGTTGAGGGCTAATTCTGTTTCCGATGATAAAAACACATCTGTTTCCACCGAAAAACGTTTGAGGGGAGCGATTGCAACAGTTCAGCACCATTTTTGAATGAATTGCAGAACGGCAGATTTTTGCTGAAATTGTGACCGCTTAGGGATTCTTGCAAAAAAAAAAAGTTGTTCAGACGTTGAGGTCTAATTCTGTTTCCGATGATAAAAACGCCTCTGTTTCCACCGAAAAACGTTTCAGGGAATCGTTTGCAATAGTTTGGCACCATTTTTGAGTGAATTGCAGAACGTCAGATTTTTTCTGAAAATGTGACCGCGCGTCTTAGGGATTTTTGCAAAAAAATGTTGTTCAGACGTTGAGGGCTAATTCTGTTTCCGATGATAAAAACGCATCTGTTTCCACCGAAAAACCTTTCAGGGGATCATTTGGAACAGTTTGGCACCATTTTTGAGTGAAATGCAAAACGTCAGATTTTTGCTGTAATTGTGACCGCTTAGGGATTCTTGCAAAAAAAAAAGTTGTTCAGACGTTGAGGGCTAATTCTGTTTCCAATGATAAAAACGCCTCTGTTTCCACCGAAAAACCTTTCAGGGAATCGTTTGCAATAGTTTGGCACCATTTTTGAGTGAATTGCAGAACGTCAGATTTTTGCTGAAATTGTGACCGCGCGGCTTAGGGATTTTTTTTTAAAAAAAGTTGTTTAGACGTTGAGGGCTAATTCTGTTTCCGATGATAAAAACGCATCTGTTTCAACCAAAAAACCTTTCAGGGGATCGTTTGCAACAGTTTGGCACCATTTTTGAGTGAATTGCAGAAATTCAGAAATTTTGAAGAAATTGTGACCGCGCGGCTTAGGGATTTTTGCAAAAAAAAAGTTCTTCAGACGTCGAGGGCTAATTCTGTTTCCGATGATAAAAACGCATCTGTTTCCACCGAAAAACCTTTGAGGGGAGCGTTTGCAACAGTTCAGCACCATTTTTGAATAAATTGCAGAAATTCAGATTTTTGCTGAAAATGTGACTGCGCGGCTTAGGGATTTTTGCAAAAAAAAGTTGTTCAGACGTTGAAGGCTAATTCTGTTTCCAATGATAAAAACGCCTCTGTTTCCACCGAAAAACCTTTCAGGGAATCGTTTGCAATAGTTTGGCACCATTTTTGAGTGAATTGCAGAACGTCAGATTTTTGCTGAAATTGTGACCGCGCGGCTTAGGGCTTTTTTTTAAAAAAAAGTTGTTTAGACGTTGAGGGCTAATTCTGTTTCTGATGATAAAAACGCATCTGTTTCAACCAAAAAAACCTTTCAGGGGATCGTTTGCAACAGTTTGGCACCATTTTTGAGTGAATTGCAGAAATTCAGAAATTTTGAAGAAATTGTGACCGCGCGGCTTAGGGATTTTTGCAAAAAAAAGTTCTTCAGACGTCGAGGGCTAATTCTGTTTCCGATGATAAAAACGCATCTGTTTCCACCGAAAAACCTTTCAGGGGATGGTTTGCAACGGTTTGGCACCATTTTTTAATGAATTGCAGAACATCAGATTTTTGCTGAAAATGTGACTGCGCGGCTTAGGGATTTTTGCAAAAAAAAGTTGTTCAGATCTTGAAGGCTAATTCTGTTTCCGATGATAAAAACGCATCTGTTTCCACCGAAAAACCTTTGAGGGGAGCGTTTGCAACAGTTCAGCACCATTTTTGAATGAATTGCAGAACGTCAGATTTTTGCTGAAATTGTGACTGCTTAGGGATTCTTGCAAAAAAAAAAGTTGTTCAGACGCTGAGGGCTAATTCTGTTTCCGATGATAAAAACGCATCTGTTTCAACCAAAAAACCTTTCAGGGGATCGTTTGCAACAGTTTGGCACCATTTTTGAGTGAATTGCAGAAATTCAGAAATTTTGAAGAAATTGTGACCGCGCGGCTTAGGGATTTTTGCAAAAAAAAGTTCTTCAGACGTCGAGGGCTAATTCTGTTTCCGATGATAAAAACGCATCTGTTTCCACCGAAAAACCTTTCAGGGGATGGTTTGCAACGGTTTGGCACCATTTTTTAATGAATTGCAGAACATCAGATTTTTGCTGAAAATGTGACTGCGCGGCTTAGGGATTTTTGCAAAAAAAAGTTGTTCAGACGTTGAAGGCTAATTCTGTTTCCGATGATAAAAACGCATCTGTTTCCACCGAAAAACCTTTGAGGGGAGCGTTTGCAACAGTTCAGCACCATTTTTGAATGAATTGCAGAACGTCAGATTTTTGCTGAAATTGTGACCGCTTAGGGATTCTTGCAAAAAAAAAAGTTGTTCAGACGTTGAGGGCTAATTCTGTTTCCGATGATAAAAACGCATCTGTTTCAACCAAAAAACCTTTCAGGGGATCGTTTGCAACAGTTTGGCACCATTTTTGAGTGAATTGCAGAAATTCAGAAATTTTGAAGAAATTGTGACCGCGCGGCTTAGGCATTATTGCAAAAAAAAGTTCTTCAGACGTCGAGGGCTAATTCTGTTTCCGATGATAAAAACGCATCTGTTTCCACCGAAAAACCTTTCAGGGGATCGTTTGCATCAGTTTGGCACCATTTTTGAGTGAACTGCAGAACGTGAAAAATTTGAATTACAGACCGTCAGATTTTTTGCTGAAAATGTGACTGCGCGGATTAGGGACTTTTGCAAAAAAAAGTTGTTCAGACGTTGAGGGCTAATTCTGTTTCCGATGATAAAAACACATCTGTTTCCACCGAAAAACGTTTGAGGGGAGCGATTGCAACAGTTCAGCACCATTTTTGAATGAATTGCAGAACGGCAGATTTTTGCTGAAATTGTGACCGCTTAGGGATTCTTGCAAAAAAAAAAAGTTGTTCAGACGTTGAGGTCTAATTCTGTTTCCGATGATAAAAACGCCTCTGTTTCCACCGAAAAACGTTTCAGGGAATCGTTTGCAATAGTTTGGCACCATTTTTGAGTGAATTGCAGAACGTCAGATTTTTTCTGAAAATGTGACCGCGCGTCTTAGGGATTTTTGCAAAAAAATGTTGTTCAGACGTTGAGGGCTAATTCTGTTTCCGATGATAAAAACGCATCTGTTTCCACCGAAAAACCTTTCAGGCGATCATTTGGAACAGTTTGGCACCATTTTTGAGTGAAATGCAAAACGTCAGATTTTTGCTGTAATTGTGACCGCTTAGGGATTCTTGCAAAAAAAAAAGTTGTTCAGACGTTGAGGGCTAATTCTGTTTCCAATGATAAAAACGCCTCTGTTTCCACCGAAAAACCTTTCAGGGAATCGTTTGCAATAGTTTGGCACCATTTTTGAGTGAATTGCAGAACGTCAGATTTTTGCTGAAATTGTGACCGCGCGGCTTAGGGATTTTTTTTAAAAAAAAAGTTGTTTAGACGTTGAGGGCTAATTCTGTTTCCGATGATAAAAACGCATCTGTTTCAACCAAAAAACCTTTCAGGGGATCGTTTGCAACAGTTTGGCACCATTTTTGAGTGAATTGCAGAAATTCAGAAATTTTGAAGAAATTGTGACCGCGCGGCTTAGGGATTTTTGCAAAAAAAAAGTTCTTCAGACGTCGAGGGCTAATTCTGTTTCCGATGATAAAAACGCATCTGTTTCCACCGAAAAACCTTTCAGGGTATAGTTTGCAAAGGTTTGGCACCATTTTTTTAATGAATTGCAGAACATCAGATTTTTGCTGAAAATGTGACTGCGCGGCTTAGGGATTTTTGCAAAAAAAAGTTGTTCAGACGTTGAAGGCTAATTCTGTTTCCAATGATAAAAACGCATCTGTTTCAACCAAAAAACCTTTCAGGGGATCGTTTGCAACAGTTTGGCACCATTTTTGAGTGAATTGAAGAAATTCAGAAATTTAGAAGAAATTGTTACCGCGCGGCTTAGGGATTTTTGCAAAAAAAAGTTCTTCAGACATCGAGGGCTAATTCTGTTTCCGATGATAAAAACGCATCTGTTTCCACCGAAAAACCTTTGAGGGGAGCGTTTGCAACAGTTCAGCACCATTTTTGAATAAATTGCAGAAATTCAGATTTTTGCTGAAAATGTGACTGCGCGGCTTAGGGATTTTTGCAAAAAAAAGTTGTTCAGACGTTGAAGGCTAATTCTGTTTCCAATGATAAAAACGCCTCTGTTTCCACCGAAAAACCTTTCAGGGAATCGTTTGCAATAGTTTGGCACCATTTTTGAGTGAATTGCAGAACGTCAGATTTTTGCTGAAATTGTGACCGCGCGGCTTAGGGATTTTTTTTTTAAAAAAAGTTGTTTAGACGTTGAGGGCTAATTCTGTTTCTGATGATAAAAACGCATCTGTTTCAACCAAAAAAACCTTTCAGGGGATCGTTTGCAACAGTTTGGCACCATTTTTGAGTGAATTGCAGAAATTCAGAAATTTTGAAGAAATTGTGACCGCGCGGCTTAGGGATTTTTGCAAAAAAAAGTTCTTCAGACGTCGAGGGCTAATTCTGTTTCCGATGATAAAAACGCATCTGTTTCCACCGAAAAACCTTTGAGGGTATGGTTTGCAAAGGTTTGGCACCATTTTTTAATGAATTGCAGAACATCAGATTTTTGCTGAAAATGTGACTGCGCGGCTTAGGGATTTTTGCAAAAAAAAGTTGTTCAGACGTTGAAGGCTAATTCTGTTTCCGATGATAAAAACGCATGTGTTTCAACCAAAAAACCTTTCAGGGGATCGTTTGCAACAATTTGGCACCATTTTTGAGTGAATTGAAGAAATTCAGAAATTTAGAAGAAATTGTGACCGCGCAGCTTAGGGATTTTTGCAAAAAAAAGTTCTTCAGACATCGAGGGCTAATTCTGTTTCCGATGATAAAAACGCATCTGTTTCCACCGAAAAACCTTCAGGGGATCGTTTGTAACAGTTTGGCACAATTTTTGAGTGAATTGCAGAACGTCAGAAATTTTGAAGAAATTGTGAACGCGCGACTAAGGGGTTTTTCAAAAAAAAGTTGTTCAGACGTTGAGGGCTAATTCTGTTTCCGATGATAAAAACCCACCTGTTTCCACCGAAAAACCTTTCACGGGATCCTTTGCAACAGTTCAGCACCATTTTTGAATGAATTGCAGAATGTCAGTTTTTTTCTGAAAATGTGACCGCGCGTCTTCGGGATTTTTGCAAAAAAATGTTGTTCAGACGCCGTGGGCTAAATCTGTTTCCGATGATAAAAACGCATCTGTTTCCACCGAAAAACCTTTAAGGGTCTCCTTTCGAACAGTTTGGCACCATTTTTGAGTGAAATGCAAAACGTCAGATTTTTGCTGTAATTTTCACCGCGCGACAGGGATCTTTGCAAAAAAAAGTTGTTCAGACGTCGAGGGCTAATTCTGTTTCCGATGATAAAAACGCATCTGTTTCCACCGAAAAACCTTTCAGGGAATCGTTTGCAACAGTTTGGCACCATTTTTGAGTGAACTGCAGAACGTGAAAAATTTGAATTACACACCGGCAGATTTTTTGCTGAAAATGTGACCGCGCGGATTAGGGATTTTTGCAAAAAAAAGTTGTTCAGACGTTGAGGGCTAATTCTGTTTCCGATGATAAAAACGCATCTGTTTCCACCGAAAAACCATTCAGGGGATGGTTTGCAACAGTTTGGCACCATTTTTGAGTGAATTGCAGAACGTCAGATTTTTGCTGAAATTGTGACCGCGCGGCTTAGGGATTTTTGCAGAAAAAAGTTGTTCAGACGTTGAGGGCTTATTCTGTTTCTGATGATAAAAACACATCTGTTTCCACCGAAAAACCTTTCAGGGGATCGTTTGCAACAGTTTGGCACCATTTTTGAGTGAACTGCAGAAAGTGAAAAATTTGAACTAGAGACCGTCAGATTTTTTGCTGAAAATGTGACTGCGCGGCTTAGGGATTTTTGCAAAAAAAAGTTGTTCAGACATCGAGGGCTAATTCTGTTTCCGATGATAAAAACGCATCTGTTTCCACCGAAAAACCTTTGAGGGGAGCGTTTGCAACAGTTCAGCACCATTTTTGAATAAATTGCAGAAATTCAGATTTTTGCTGAAAATGTGACTGCGCGGCTTAGGGATTTTTGCAAAAAAAAGTTGTTCAGACGTTGAAGGCTAATTCTGTTTCCAATGATAAAAACGCCTCTGTTTCCACCGAAAAACCTTTCAGGGAATCGTTTGCAATAGTTTGGCACCATTTTTGAGTGAATTGCAGAACGTCAGATTTTTGCTGAAATTGTGACCGCGCGGCTTAGGGATTTTTTTTTAAAAAAAAGTTGTTTAGACGTTGAGGGCTAATTCTGTTTCTGATGATAAAAACGCATCTGTTTCAACCAAAAAAACCTTTCAGGGGATCGTTTGCAACAGTTTGGCACCATTTTTGAGTGAATTGCAGAAATTCAGAAATTTTGAAGAAATTGTGACCGCGCGGCTTAGGGATTTTTGCAAAAAAAAGTTCTTCAGACGTCGAGGGCTAATTCTGTTTCCGATGATAAAAACGCATCTGTTTCCACCGAAAAACCTTTGAGGGTATGGTTTGCAAAGGTTTGGCACCATTTTTTAATGAATTGCAGAACATCAGATTTTTGCTGAAAATGTGACTGCGCGGCTTAGGGATTTTTGCAAAAAAAAGTTGTTCAGGCGTTGAAGGCTAATTCTGTTTCCGATGATAAAAACGCATGTGTTTCAACCAAAAAACCTTTCAGGGGATCGTTTGCAACAATTTGGCACCATTTTTGAGTGAATTGAAGAAATTCAGAAATTTAGAAGAAATTGTGACCGCGCAGCTTAGGGATTTTTGCAAAAAAAAGTTCTTCAGACATCGAGGGCTAATTCTGTTTCCGATGATAAAAACGCATCTGTTTCCACCGAAAAACCTTTGAGGGGAGCGTTTGCAACAGTTCAGCACCATTTTTGAATGAATTGCAGAAATTCAGATTTTTGCTGAAAATGTGACCGCGCGGCTTAGGGATTTTTGCAAAAAAAAGTTGTTCAGACGTTGAAGGCTAATTCTGTTTCCGATGATAAAAACGCATCTGTTTCCACCGAAAAACCTTCAGGGGATCGTTTGTAACAGTTTGGCACAATTTTTGAGTGAATTGCAGAACGTCAGAAATTTTGAAGAAATTGTGAACGCGCGACTAAGGGGTTTTTCAAAAAAAAGTTGTTCAGACGTTGAGGGCTAATTCTGTTTCCGATGATAAAAACCCACCTGTTTCCACCGAAAAACCTTTCACGGGATCCTTTGCAACAGTTCAGCACCATTTTTGAATGAATTGCAGAATGTCAGTTTTTTTCTGAAAATGTGACCGCGCGTCTTCGGGATTTTTGCAAAAAAATGTTGTTCAGACGCCGTGGGCTAAATCTGTTTCCGATGATAAAAACGCATCTGTTTCCACCGAAAAACCTTTAAGGGTCTCCTTTCGAACAGTTTGGCACCATTTTTGAGTGAAATGCAAAACGTCAGATTTTTGCTGTAATTTTCACCGCGCGACAGGGATCTTTGCAAAAAAAAGTTGTTCAGACGTCGAGGGCTAATTCTGTTTCCGATGATAAAAACGCATCTGTTTCCACCGAAAAACCTTTCAGGGAATCGTTTGCAACAGTTTGGCACCATTTTTGAGTGAACTGCAGAACGTGAAAAATTTGATTTACACACCGGCAGATTTTTTGCTGAAAATGTGACCGCGCGGATTAGGGATTTTTGCAAAAAAAAGTTGTTCAGACGTTGAGGGCTAATTCTGTTTCCGATGATAAAAACGCATCTGTTTCCACCGAAAAACCATTCAGGGGATGGTTTGCAACAGTTTGGCACCATTTTTGAGTGAATTGCAGAACGTCAGATTTTTGCTGAAATTGTGACCGCGCGGCTTAGGGATTTTTGCAGAAAAAAGTTGTTCAGACGTTGAGGGCTTATTCTGTTTCTGATGATAAAAACACATCTGTTTCCACCGAAAAACCTTTCAGGGGATCGTTTGCAACAGTTTGGCACCATTTTTGAGTGAACTGCAGAAAGTGAAAAATTTGAACTAGAGACCGTCAGATTTTTTGCTGAAAATGTGACTGCGCGGCTTAGGGATTTTTGCAAAAAAAAGTTGTTCAGACGTTGAAGGCTAATTCTGTTTCCGATGATAAAAACGCATCTGTTTCAACCAAAAAACCTTTCAGGGGATCGTTTGCAACAGTTTGGCACCATTTTTGAGTGAATTGAAGAAATTCAGAAATTTAGAAGAAATTGTTACCGCGCGGCTTAGGGATTTTTGCAAAAAAAAGTTCTTCAGACATCGAGGGCTAATTCTGTTTCCGATTATAAAAACGCATCTGTTTCCACCGAAAAACCTTTGAGGTGAGCGTTTGCAACAGTTCAGCACCATTTTTGAATAAATTGCAGAAATTCAGATTTTTGCTGAAAATGTGACTGCGCGGCTTAGGGATTTTTGCAAAAAAAAGTTGTTCAGACGTTGAAGGCTAATTCTGTTTCCAATGATAAAAACGCCTCTGTTTCCACCGAAAAACCTTTCAGGGAATCGTTTGCAATAGTTTGGCACCATTTTTGAGTGAATTGCAGAACGTCAGATTTTTGCTGAAATTGTGACCGCGCGGCTTAGGGATTTTTTTTTTAAAAAAGTTGTTTAGACGTTGAGGGCTAATTCTGTTTCCGATGATAAAAACGCATCTGTTTCAACCAAAAAACCTTTCAGGGGATCGTTTGCAACAGTTTGGCACCATTTTTGAGTGAATTGAAGAAATTCAGAAATTTAGAAGAAATTGTTACCGCGCGGCTTAGGGATTTTTGCAAAAAAAAGTTCTTCAGACATCGAGGGCTAATTCTGTTTCCGATGATAAAAACGCATCTGTTTCCACCGAAAAACCTTTGAGGGGAGCGTTTGCAACAGTTCAGCACCATTTTTGAATAAATTGCAGAAATTCAGATTTTTGCTGAAAATGTGACTGCGCGGCTTAGGGATTTTTGCAAAAAAAAGTTGTTCAGACGTTGAAGGCTAATTCTGTTTCCAATGATAAAAACGCCTCTGTTTCCACCGAAAAACCTTTCAGGGAATCGTTTGCAATAGTTTGGCACCATTTTTGAGTGAATTGCAGAACGTCAGATTTTTGCTGAAATTGTGACCGCGCGGCTTAGGGATTTTTTTTTTAAAAAAAGTTGTTTAGACGTTGAGGGCTAATTCTGTTTCTGATGATAAAAACGCATCTGTTTCAACCAAAAAAACCTTTCAGGGGATCGTTTGCAACAGTTTGGCACCATTTTTGAGTGAATTGCAGAAATTCAGAAATTTTGAAGAAATTGTGACCGCGCGGCTTAGGGATTTTTGCAAAAAAAAGTTCTTCAGACGTCGAGGGCTAATTCTGTTTCCGATGATAAAAACGCATCTGTTTCCACCGAAAAACCTTTGAGGGTATGGTTTGCAAAGGTTTGGCACCATTTTTTAATGAATTGCAGAACATCAGATTTTTGCTGAAAATGTGACTGCGCGGCTTAGGGATTTTTGCAAAAAAAAGTTGTTCAGACGTTGAAGGCTAATTCTGTTTCCGATGATAAAAACGCATGTGTTTCAACCAAAAAACCTTTCAGGGGATCGTTTGCAACAATTTGGCACCATTTTTGAGTGAATTGAAGAAATTCAGAAATTTAGAAGAAATTGTGACCGCGCAGCTTAGGGATTTTTGCAAAAAAAAGTTCTTCAGACATCGAGGGCTAATTCTGTTTCCGATGATAAAAACGCATCTGTTTCCACCGAAAAACCTTCAGGGGATCGTTTGTAACAGTTTGGCACAATTTTTGAGTGAATTGCAGAACGTCAGAAATTTTGAAGAAATTGTGAACGCGCGACTAAGGGGTTTTTCAAAAAAAAGTTGTTCAGACGTTGAGGGCTAATTCTGTTTCCGATGATAAAAACCCACCTGTTTCCACCGAAAAACCTTTCACGGGATCCTTTGCAACAGTTCAGCACCATTTTTGAATGAATTGCAGAATGTCAGTTTTTTTCTGAAAATGTGACCGCGCGTCTTCGGGATTTTTGCAAAAAAATGTTGTTCAGACGCCGTGGGCTAAATCTGTTTCCGATGATAAAAACGCATCTGTTTCCACCGAAAAACCTTTAAGGGTCTCCTTTCGAACAGTTTGGCACCATTTTTGAGTGAAATGCAAAACGTCAGATTTTTGCTGTAATTTTCACCGCGCGACAGGGATCTTTGCAAAAAAAAGTTGTTCAGACGTCGAGGGCTAATTCTGTTTCCGATGATAAAAACGCATCTGTTTCCACCGAAAAACCTTTCAGGGAATCGTTTGCAACAGTTTGGCACCATTTTTGAGTGAACTGCAGAACGTGAAAAATTTGAATTACACACCGGCAGATTTTTTGCTGAAAATGTGACCGCGCGGATTAGGGATTTTTGCAAAAAAAAGTTGTTCAGACGTTGAGGGCTAATTCTGTTTCCGATGATAAAAACGCATCTGTTTCCACCGAAAAACCATTCAGGGGATGGTTTGCAACAGTTTGGCACCATTTTTGAGTGAATTGCAGAACGTCAGATTTTTGCTGAAATTGTGACCGCGCGGCTTAGGGATTTTTGCAGAAAAAAGTTGTTCAGACGTTGAGGGCTTATTCTGTTTCTGATGATAAAAACACATCTGTTTCCACCGAAAAACCTTTCAGGGGATCGTTTGCAACAGTTTGGCACCATTTTTGAGTGAACTGCAGAAAGTGAAAAATTTGAACTAGAGACCGTCAGATTTTTTGCTGAAAATGTGACTGCGCGGCTTAGGGATTTTTGCAAAAAAAAGTTGTTCAGACATCGAGGGCTAATTCTGTTTCCGATGATAAAAACGCATCTGTTTCCACCGAAAAACCTTTGAGGGGAGCGTTTGCAACAGTTCAGCACCATTTTTGAATAAATTGCAGAAATTCAGATTTTTGCTGAAAATGTGACTGCGCGGCTTAGGGATTTTTGCAAAAAAAAGTTGTTCAGACGTTGAAGGCTAATTCTGTTTCCAATGATAAAAACGCCTCTGTTTCCACCGAAAAACCTTTCAGGGAATCGTTTGCAATAGTTTGGCACCATTTTTGAGTGAATTGCAGAACGTCAGATTTTTGCTGAAATTGTGACCGCGCGGCTTAGGGATTTTTTTTTTAAAAAAAGTTGTTTAGACGTTGAGGGCTAATTCTGTTTCTGATGATAAAAACGCATCTGTTTCAACCAAAAAAACCTTTCAGGGGATCGTTTGCAACAGTTTGGCACCATTTTTGAGTGAATTGCAGAAATTCAGAAATTTTGAAGAAATTGTGACCGCGCGGCTTAGGGATTTTTGCAAAAAAAAGTTCTTCAGACGTCGAGGGCTAATTCTGTTTCCGGTGATAAAAACGCATCTGTTTCCACCGAAAAACCTTTGAGGGTATGGTTTGCAAAGGTTTGGCACCATTTTTTAATGAATTGCAGAACATCAGATTTTTGCTGAAAATGTGACTGCGCGGCTTAGGGATTTTTGCAAAAAAAAGTTGTTCAGACGTTGAAGGCTAATTCTGTTTCCGATGATAAAAACGCATGTGTTTCAACCAAAAAACCTTTCAGGGGATCGTTTGCAACAATTTGGCACCATTTTTGAGTGAATTGAAGAAATTCAGAAATTTAGAAGAAATTGTGACCGCGCAGCTTAGGGATTTTTGCAAAAAAAAGTTCTTCAGACATCGAGGGCTAATTCTGTTTCCGATGATAAAAACGCATCTGTTTCCACCGAAAAACCTTTGAGGGGAGCGTTTGCAACAGTTCAGCACCATTTTTGAATGAATTGCAGAAATTCAGATTTTTGCTGAAAATGTGACCGCGCGGCTTAGGGATTTTTGCAAAAAAAAGTTGTTCAGACGTTGAAGGCTAATTCTGTTTCCGATGATAAAAACGCATCTGTTTCCACCGAAAAACCTTCAGGGGATCGTTTGTAACAGTTTGGCACAATTTTTGAGTGAATTGCAGAACGTCAGAAATTTTGAAGAAATTGTGAACGCGCGACTAAGGGGTTTTTCAAAAAAAAGTTGTTCAGACGTTGAGGGCTAATTCTGTTTCCGATGATAAAAACCCACCTGTTTCCACCGAAAAACCTTTCACGGGATCCTTTGCAACAGTTCAGCACCATTTTTGAATGAATTGCAGAATGTCAGTTTTTTTCTGAAAATGTGACCGCGCGTCTTCGGGATTTTTGCAAAAAAATGTTGTTCAGACGCCGTGGGCTAAATCTGTTTCCGATGATAAAAACGCATCTGTTTCCACCGAAAAACCTTTAAGGGTCTCCTTTCGAACAGTTTGGCACCATTTTTGAGTGAAATGCAAAACGTCAGATTTTTGCTGTAATTTTCACCGCGCGACAGGGATCTTTGCAAAAAAAAGTTGTTCAGACGTCGAGGGCTAATTCTGTTTCCGATGATAAAAACGCATCTGTTTCCACCGAAAAACCTTTCAGGGGATCGTTTGCAACAGTTTGGCACCATTTTTGAGTGAACTGCAGAACGTGAAAAATTTGAATTACAGACCGGCAGATTTTTTGCTGAAAATGTGACCGCGCGGATTAGGGATTTTTGCAAAAAAAAGTTGTTCAGACGTTGAGGGCTAATTCTGTTTCCGATGATAAAAACGCATCTGTTTCCACCGAAAAACCATTCAGGGGATGGTTTGCAACAGTTTGGCACCATTTTTGAGTGAATTGCAGAACGTCAGATTTTTGCTGAAATTGTGACCGCGCGGCTTAGGGATTTTTGCAGAAAAAAGTTGTTCAGACGTTGAGGGCTTATTCTGTTTCTGATGATAAAAACACATCTGTTTCCACCGAAAAACCTTTCAGGGGATCGTTTGCAACAGTTTGGCACCATTTTTGAGTGAACTGCAGAAAGTGAAAAATTTGAACTAGAGACCGTCAGATTTTTTGCTGAAAATGTGACTGCGCGGCTTAGGGATTTTTGCAAAAAAAAGTTGTTCAGACGTTGAAGGCTAATTCTGTTTCCGATGATAAAAACGCATCTGTTTCAACCAAAAAACCTTTCAGGGGATCGTTTGCAACAGTTTGGCACCATTTTTGAGTGAATTGAAGAAATTCAGAAATTTAGAAGAAATTGTTACCGCGCGGCTTAGGGATTTTTGCAAAAAAAAGTTCTTCAGACATCGAGGGCTAATTCTGTTTCCGATTATAAAAACGCATCTGTTTCCACCGAAAAACCTTTGAGGTGAGCGTTTGCAACAGTTCAGCACCATTTTTGAATAAATTGCAGAAATTCAGATTTTTGCTGAAAATGTGACTGCGCGGCTTAGGGATTTTTGCAAAAAAAAGTTGTTCAGACGTTGAAGGCTAATTCTGTTTCCAATGATAAAAACGCCTCTGTTTCCACCGAAAAACCTTTCAGGGAATCGTTTGCAATAGTTTGGCACCATTTTTGAGTGAATTGCAGAACGTCAGATTTTTGCTGAAATTGTGACCGCGCGGCTTAGGGATTTTTTTTTAAAAAAAGTTGTTTAGACGTTGAGGGCTAATTCTGTTTCCGATGATAAAAACGCATCTGTTTCAACCAAAAAACCTTTCAGGGGATCGTTTGCAACAGTTTGGCACCATTTTTGAGAGAATTGCAGAAATTCAGAAATTTTGAAGAAATTGTGACCGCGCGGCTTAGGGATTTTTGCAAAAAAAAGTTCTTCAGACGTCGAGGGCTAATTCTGTTTCCGATGATAAAAACGCATCTGTTTCCACCGAAAAACCTTTGAGGGTATGGTTTGCAAAGGTTTGGCACCATTTTTTAATGAATTGCAGAACATCAGATTTTTGCTGAAAATGTGACTGCGCGGCTTAGGGATTTTTGCAAAAAAAAGTTGTTCAGACGTTGAAGGCTAATTCTGTTTCCGATGATAAAAACGCATCTGTTTCAACCAAAAAACCTTTCAGGGGATCGTTTGCAACAATTTGGCACCATTTTTGAGTGAATTGAAGAAATTCAGAAATTTAGAAGAAATTGTGACCGCGCGGCTTAGGGATTTTTGCAAAAAAAAGTTCTTCAGACATCGAGGGCTAATTCTGTTTCCGATGATAAAAACGCATCTGTTTCCACCGAAAAACCTTTGAGGGGAGCGTTTGCAACAGTTCAGCACCATTTTTGAATGAATTGCAGAAATTCAGATTTTTGCTGAAAATGTGACCGCGCGGCTTAGGGATTTTTGCAAAAAAAAGTTGTTCAGACGTTGAAGGCTAATTCTGTTTCCGATGATAAAAACGCATCTGTTTCCACCGAAAAACCTTCAGGGGATCGTTTGTAACAGTTCAGCACCATTTTTGAATGAATTGCAGAATGTCAGATTTTTGCTGAAATTGTGACCGCTTAGGGATTCTTGCAAAAAAAAAAGTTGTTCAGACGTTGAGGGCTAATTCTGTTTCCAATGATAAAAACGCCTCTGTTTCCACCGAAAAACCTTTCAGGGAATCGTTTGCAATAGTTTGGCACCATTTTTGAGTGAATTGAAGAACGTCAGATTTTTGCTGAAATTGTGACCGCGCGGCTTAGGGATTTTTTTTAAAAAAAACTTGTATAGACGTTGAGGGCTAATTCTGTTTCCGATGATAAAAACACATCTGTTTCCACCGAAAAACCTTTGAGGGGAGCGTTTGCAACAGTTCAGCACCATTTTTGAATGAATTGCAGAACGTCAGATTTTTGCTGAAATTGTGACCGCTTAGGGATTCTTGCAAAAAAAAAAGTTGTTCAGACGTTGAGGGCTAATTATGTTTCCGATGATAAAAACGCATCTGTTTCCACCGAAAAACCTTTGAGGGGAGCGTTTGCAACAGTTCAGCACCATTTTTGAATGAATTGCAGAACGTCAGATTTTTGCTGAAATTGTGACCGCTTAGGGATTCTTGCAAAAAAAAAAGTTGTTCAGACGTTGAGGGCTAATTATGTTTCCGATGATAAAAACGCCTCTGTTTCCACCGAAAAACCTTTCAGGGAATCGTTGGCAATAGTTTGGCACCATTTTTGAGTGAATTGCAGAACGTCAGCTTTTTGCTGAAATTGTGACCGCGCGGCTTAGGGATTTTTTCAAAAAAAACTTGTTCAGACGTCGAGGGCTAATTCTGTTTCCGATGATAAAAACGCCTCTGTTTCCACCGAAAAACGTTTCAGGGAATCGTTTGCAATAGTTTGGCACCATTTTTGAGTGAATTGCAGAACGTCAGATTTTTTCTGAAAATGTGACCGCGTGTCTTAGGGATTTTTGCAAAAAAATGTTGTTCAGACGTTGAGGGCTAATTCTGTTTCCGATGATAAAAACGCATCTGTATCCACCGAAAAACCTTTCAGGGGATCCTTTGGAACAGTTTGGCACCATTTTTGAGTGAAATGCAAAACGTCAGATTTTTGCTGTAATTGTGACCGCGCGACTTAGGGATCTTTGCAAAAAAAAGTTGTTCAGACGTTGAGGGCTAATTCTGTTTCCGATGATAAAAACACATCTGTTTCCACCGAAAAACCTTTGAGGGGAGCGTTTGCCACAGTTCAGCACCATTTTTGAATGAATTGCAGAACGTCAGATTTTTGCTGAAATTGTGACCGCTTAGGGATTCTTGCAAAAAAAAAAGTTGTTCAGACGTTGAGGGCTGATTCTGTTTCCAATGATAAAAACGCCTCTGTTTCCACCGAAAAACCTTTCAGGGAATCGTTTGCAATAGTTTGGCACCATTTTTGAGTGAATTGCAGAACGTCAGATTTTTGCTGAAATTGTGACCGCGCGGCTTAGGGATTTTTTTTTAAAAAAAGTTGTTTAGACGTTGAGGGCTAATTCTGTTTCCGATGATAAAAACTCATCTGTTTCAACCAAGAAACCTTTCAGGGGATCGTTTGCAACAGTTTGGCACCATTTTTGAGTGAATTGAAGAAATTCAGAAATTTAGAAGAATTGTGACCGCGCGGCTTAGGGATTTTTGCAAAAAAAAGTTCTTCAGACGTCGAGGGCTAATTCTGTTTCCGATGATAAAAACGCATCTGTTTCCACCGAAAAACCTTTCAGGGGATGGTTTGCAACGGTTTGGCACCATTTTTTAATGAATTGCAGAACATCAGATTTTTGCTGAAAATGTGACTGCGCGGCTTAGGGATTTTTGCAAAAAAAAGTTGTTCAGATCTTGAAGGCTAATTCTGTTTCCGATGATAAAAACGCATCTGTTTCCACCGAAAAACCTTTGAGGGGAGCGTTTGCAACAGTTCAGCACCATTTTTGAATGAATTGCAGAACGTCAGATTTTTGCTGAAATTGTGACCGCTTAGGGATTCTTGCAAAAAAAAAAGTTGTTCAGACGCTGAGGGCTAATTCTGTTTCCGATGATAAAAACGCATCTGTTTCAACCAAAAAACCTTTCAGGGGATCGTTTGCAACAGTTTGGCACCATTTTTGAGTGAATTGCAGAAATTCAGAAATTTTGAAGAAATTGTGACCGCGCGGCTTAGGGATTTTTGCAAAAAAAAGTTCTTCAGACGTCGAGGGCTAATTCTGTTTCCGATGATAAAAACGCATCTGTTTCCACCGAAAAACCTTTCAGGGGATGGTTTGCAACGGTTTGGCACCATTTTTTAATGAATTGCAGAACATCAGATTTTTGCTGAAAATGTGACTGCGCGGCTTAGGGATTTTTGCAAAAAAAAGTTGTTCAGACGTTGAAGGCTAATTCTGTTTCCGATGATAAAAACACATCTGTTTCCACCGAAAAACCTTTGAGGGGAGCGTTTGCAACAGTTCAGCACCATTTTTGAATGAATTGCAGAACGTCAGATTTTTGCTGAAATTGTGACCGCTTAGGGATTCTTGCAAAAAAAAAAGTTGTTCAGACGTTGAGGGCTAATTCTGTTTCCGATGATAAAAACGCATCTGTTTCAACCAAAAAACCTTTCAGGGGATCGTTTGCAACAGTTTGGCACCATTTTTGAGTGAATTGCAGAAATTCAGAAATTTTGAAGAAATTGTGACCGCGCGGCTTAGGGATTATTGCAAAAAAAAGTTCTTCAGACGTCGAGGGCTAATTCTGTTTCCGATGATAAAAACGCATCTGTTTCCACCGAAAAACCTTTCAGGGGATCGTTTGCATCAGTTTGGCACCATTTTTGAGTGAACTGCAGAACGTGAAAAATTTGAATTACAGACCGTCAGATTTTTTGCTGAAAATGTGACTGCGCGGATTAGGGACTTTTGCAAAAAAAAGTTGTTCAGACGTTGAGGGCTAATTCTGTTTCCGATGATAAAAACACATCTCTTTCCACCGAAAAACGTTTGAGGGGAGCGATTGCAACAGTTCAGCACCATTTTTGAATGAATTGCAGAACGGCAGATTTTTGCTGAAATTGTGACCGCTTAGGGATTCTTGCAAAAAAAAAAAGTTGTTCAGACGTTGAGGTCTAATTCTGTTTCCGATGATAAAAACGCCTCTGTTTCCACCGAAAAACGTTTCAGGGAATCGTTTGCAATAGTTTGGCACCATTTTTGAGTGAATTGCAGAACGTCAGATTTTTTCTGAAAATGTGACCGCGCGTCTTAGGGATTTTTGCAAAAAAATGTTGTTCAGACGTTGAGGGCTAATTCTGTTTCCGATGATAAAAACGCATCTGTTTCCACCGAAAAACCTTTCAGGGGATCATTTGGAACAGTTCAGCACCATTTTTGAGTGAAATGCAAAACGTCAGATTTTTGCTGTAATTGTGACCGCTTAGGGATTCTTGCAAAAAAAAAAGTTGTTCAGACGTTGAGGGCTAATTCTGTTTCCAATGATAAAAACGCCTCTGTTTCAACCGAAAAACCTTTCAGGGAATCGTTTGCAATAGTTTGGCACCATTTTTGAGTGAATTGCAGAACGTCAGATTTTTGCTGAAATTGTGACCGCGCGGCTTAGGGATTTTTTTTAAAAAAAAGTTGTTTAGACGTTGAGGGCTAATTCTGTTTCCGATGATAAAAACGCATCTGTTTCAACCAAAAAACCTTTCAGGGGATCGTTTGCAACAGTTTGGCACCATTTTTGAGTGAATTGCAGAAATTCAGAAATTTTGAAGAAATTGTGACCGCGCGGCTTAGGGATTTTTGCCAAAAAAAAGTTCTTCAGACGTCGAGGGCTAATTCTGTTTCCGATGATAAAAACGCATCTGTTTCCACCGAAAAACCTTTCAGGGTATAGTTTGCAAAGGTTTGGCACCATTTTTTTAATGAATTGCAGAACATCAGATTTTTGCTGAAAATGTGACTGCGCGGCTTAGGGATTTTTGCAAAAAAAAGTTGTTCAGACGCTGAGGGCTAATTCTGTTTCCGATGATAAAAACGCATCTGTTTCAACCAAAAAACCTTTCAGGGGATCGTTTGCAACAGTTTGGCACCATTTTTGAGTGAATTGCAGAAATTCAGAAATTTTGAAGAAATTGTGACCGCGCGGCTTAGGGATTTTTGCAAAAAAAAGTTCTTCAGACGTCGAGGGCTAATTCTGTTTCCGATGATAAAAACGCATCTGTTTCCACCGAAAAACCTTTCAGGGGATGGTTTGCAACGGTTTGGCACCATTTTTTAATGAATTGCAGAACATCAGATTTTTGCTGAAAATGTGACTGCGCGGCTTAGGGATTTTTGCAAAAAAAAGTTGTTCAGACGTTGAAGGCTAATTCTGTTTCCGATGATAAAAACGCATCTGTTTCCACCGAAAAACCTTTGAGGGGAGCGTTTGCAACAGTTCAGCACCATTTTTGAATGAATTGCAGAACGTCAGATTTTTGCTGAAATTGTGACCGCTTAGGGATTCTTGCAAAAAAAAAAGTTGTTCAGACGTTGAGGGCTAATTCTGTTTCCGATGATAAAAACGCATCTGTTTCAACCAAAAAACCTTTCAGGGGATCGTTTGCAACAGTTTGGCACCATTTTTGAGTGAATTGCAGAAATTCAGAAATTTTGAAGAAATTGTGACCGCGCGGCTTAGGGATTATTGCAAAAAAAAGTTCTTCAGACGTCGAGGGCTAATTCTGTTTCCGATGATAAAAACGCATCTGTTTCCACCGAAAAACCTTTCAGGGGATCGTTTGCATCAGTTTGGCACCATTTTTGAGTGAACTGCAGAACGTGAAAAATTTGAATTACAGACCGTCAGATTTTTTGCTGAAAATGTGACTGCGCGGATTAGGGACTTTTGCAAAAAAAAGTTGTTCAGACGTTGAGGGCTAATTCTGTTTCCGATGATAAAAACACATCTCTTTCCACCGAAAAACGTTTGAGGGGAGCGATTGCAACAGTTCAGCACCATTTTTGAATGAATTGCAGAACGGCAGATTTTTGCTGAAATTGTGACCGCTTAGGGATTCTTGCAAAAAAAAAAAGTTGTTCAGACGTTGAGGTCTAATTCTGTTTCCGATGATAAAAACGCCTCTGTTTCCACCGAAAAACGTTTCAGGGAATCGTTTGCAATAGTTTGGCACCATTTTTGAGTGAATTGCAGAACGTCAGATTTTTTCTGAAAATGTGACCGCGCGTCTTAGGGATTTTTGCAAAAAAATGTTGTTCAGACGTTGAGGGCTAATTCTGTTTCCGATGATAAAAACGCATCTGTTTCCACCGAAAAACCTTTCAGGGGATCATTTGGAACAGTTCAGCACCATTTTTGAGTGAAATGCAAAACGTCAGATTTTTGCTGTAATTGTGACCGCTTAGGGATTCTTGCAAAAAAAAAAGTTGTTCAGACGTTGAGGGCTAATTCTGTTTCCAATGATAAAAACGCCTCTGTTTCAACCGAAAAACCTTTCAGGGAATCGTTTGCAATAGTTTGGCACCATTTTTGAGTGAATTGCAGAACGTCAGATTTTTGCTGAAATTGTGACCGCGCGGCTTAGCGATTTTTTTTTTAAAAAAGTTGTTTAGACGTTGAGGGCTAATTCTGTTTCCGATGATAAAAACGCATCTGTTTCAACCAAAAAACCTTTCAGGGGATCGTTTGCAACAGTTTGGCACCATTTTTGAGTGAATTGCAGAAATTCAGAAATTTTGAAGAAATTGTGACCGCGCGGCTTAGGGATTTTTGCAAAAAAAAAGTTCTTCAGACGTCGAGGGCTAATTCTGTTTCCGATGATAAAAACGCATCTGTTTCCACCGAAAAACCTTTCAGGGTATAGTTTGCAAAGGTTTGGCACCATTTTTTTAATGAATTGCAGAACATCAGATTTTTGCTGAAAATGTGACTGCGCGGCTTAGGGATTTTTGCAAAAAAAAGTTGTTCAGACGTTGAAGGCTAATTCTGTTTCCGATGATAAAAACGCATCTGTTTCAACCAAAAAACCTTTCAGGGGATCGTTTGCAACAGTTTGGCACCATTTTTGAGTGAATTGAAGAAATTCAGAAATTTAGAAGAAATTGTTACCGCGCGGCTTAGGGATTTTTGCAAAAAAAAGTTCTTCAGACATCGAGGGCTAATTCTGTTTCCGATGATAAAAACGCATCTGTCAGGACTGCCGCTAGGTCCCAGCTCACAGAGGACCAACGCCCAGTGGATATTATATACAAAAGTCTTTATTGAAGTTTAGTTTCCATTTCCAAGCTCTGGGCGCGCAGGCCCACGTCTTAACGCTAGACCGGCTAAGTCCCCTCTGACTCACTGCTCCACCCACACCAGTTTAAGATTCTAGCCTGGCTCCACCTCTTGCGCTGCTCTTTCCTGCGTTGGGTCCTTCTGCCCTCTGGGGTTCCCTCCTTCCTGGACTCCTCTGACGCGGAGCCTCCTGAGTCTTGCCCCTCCCTCCGGCGGGCTTTAGGACCTGGCTCCCTTCCCGGGCTCCCCGCTGTGCCGCGCTCCTGTACATTTGAACTTGGCGCGCGCGCCCAGCCGGTGACTTTCCTTCTGACCGTTTCCCCGCTTCCTGATGTGGGTGTTGCCAAACCTGACTCCTCTCCTCCCTCTGGTGGTGAGGACACTGGTCCCGACTCCTGGGACTCCCCCTCCCCACTGCGCTCTGGTGGAGACGCTGGCCCTGATCTCCAGCTGCTGTTCAGAGACTCCCCGCTGGCCCCTCCCTCTTGAGGTTTCTCCCTTGGAATCTCCCTTGCTCTGGCCACCGGCGCTCCCTTCTGTGAGTCCTCCGATTCGCTAGAGAGGCTTGTGGAATAACTCTGGCCACTGTCACTGCCTGCGCCCCCCTCGTACTCCTCCTCCTCACTCTCCATTTGCTCCCCCTCCTGTGTCTCTCCTTCTGAACCCCTGACATCCATCCCCCCCTCGAAGCCCCCCCTTCCCCCCTCCCCCTCTTCCGGTGCGGGTTCCGGGTGCTCCATTGTTGTAGGGGTGAGTCCAGGATACAGCTCGTCCCCTGAGGCTTGCAACCATCGAGATAAGTCCGGGAAGTCCCCCATGGGCTCGTCGACGACGACCTCCTCCGCTTCCATCTCCTGCGCGGTGTGCTCGAAATCTGCGCTCGACCCCAAATCACCCAAGAGCCCTCCTCCCCCTGTTGTTTGATGGGGGTCCACCTCCCAGGGCCCCTTCGGCATGTCTCTGCGCCAGCCCACCTCGGGTTGGTCCTCCCACCAATAAGATCCCCCCGTGCCAAAACCTGAAAGTGATCCCTCCGGAGAGCTGCCTCCCGGAGCCGAGTCCTCAGCTGACGAGAAACCCCGGAAAGTGCTGGCCGAGAGTGTGGGTGTGAACAAACAATCCTCGAAAAAGCCCGCCGGCATAGGCTTGTGCGGGAAAAGTGTGTGGAATTCTTCCTTGAGCAACTGCTCTTCCACTGCGTAATCCGGCACCCACCTGTTGGCGCTGGCCGGGGTGTCCTCCGTGGCGAGAAGATATTCAATCCCGTCCTCCCCCCACCTTGAGTCTAAAATCTCAGTGGCTTCATTAAGTGGCTCCCCTTTCGGCGACCCCCCTTTTTTGGGCGCTTCTCTGAGCGGGTCTGGCGCCTTCCCCGGTGCTTGAAACCTGTGGGGCTCTCTGTAGGGCGTGAGCACTGATCTATGAAAGACCGGGTGCATTCTGGAACCCTCCGGGAGTGTCAACCGGAAGGCCACTGGGTTGATCTGCGCCTCTACTTGGTAAGGCCCTAGCTGCTTGTGCCCTAGTTTCTTCTTGGCTAACGATCTGGCTGGAACTGCTTGTGCTGCCAACCAGACCCAGTCTCCCACCTGGATGTCCTCCCCAACCCTCCTGTGTCGATCTGCCTGCACTTTGTAAGCCTGTTTTGCCAACTCTAACTGCCTCCTGAGCTGCTCGTGGATCTCCTGCAACTCCGCTGCCACTTCCTCTGCTCCCTGTGGCTCCCCCTCCCGCACTGTGTCCAGACCCGGGAAGGTTCTGGGATGCCTCCCGTAGTTGGCAAAAAATGGGGTCACCCCCGTGGACCCGTGCTTCGTGTTGTTGTAGGCAAACTCGGCCAACGGTAGATAGTCCACCCAGGTCGATGGCTGCTGGTTCGCGTAGCATCTCAGGTACTGCTGCATGATGGCGTTGACCCTTTCCGCCTGCCCGTTAGTTTGCGGGTGTCTCGCCGACGCCAGGCTGACCTTGACGTTCAGGAATCCCATCAGCTTTTGCCAGAAGTTGGAGATGAACTGGCGCCCCCGGTCGGACAAAATAGACCGTGGTAGGCCGTGCACCTTGAACACGTGGTCTATGAACATCTTAGCGGTCTGCTCGGCCGTGGCCACCTTCGCGCACGGAATGAAGTGGGCCATCTTGGTGAACAGGTCCACTACCACGAGCACTGCCGTCTTGCCCCTTGAGCTGGGTAGATCTGTGACAAAGTCCAGGGCTACCCTCTCCCACGGTACGAACGGTGTCTGTAGCGGTTCCAACAGGCCCGCCGGCGGCTGGTGCACAGGCTTAGCCCTTTGGCAGGTGTCGCACCTATTGACATAGTCCGCGACATCCCCCCGCATCTTAGGCCACCAAAAGTCTCTGGCTACTAAGTCCACCGTCTTCTCCTTGCCGAAGTGCCCCGCGCTGGGCGCGTCGTGCAGCTGTTGCAGGACCTTCGCGCGGAGGCTGTCTCCTGGTACGTAGAGGACTCCCTTGCGTAGGAGCAGGCCGTCTCGCACTTGGAATTCGTCGCCCCTCGCCTTGCCACTGCACACCTCCTCCATCTTGGCTCGGGCGAACGAGTCTGTTCGCAGCGCGCGGCGCACCGCGTCCAGGTCCACCGTGGCTGACGCGCATGCCCACGCCTGTGGTGTGAAAATGTGCTTGGCCGCCGCCGGTGCCTCTGCCTCCAGATACTGCGGTTTTCTGGACAGCGCGTCCGCCAAGACGTTGCTGTTTCCTGGGATGTACTCAATTCTGAAGTCGAAATCTGCAAAGAACTCCGCCCAGCGGATGTGTCGCTGGTTCAGGAACCTCGCCGTGCGCCAGTACTCCAAGTTCTTATGGTCTGTGCGGACCTGCACCGTGTGCTTGGCTCCGACGAGGAAGTGCCGCCACGCCTTGAAGGCTGCATGTATGGCCAGCAACTCCCTGTCCCAAATGGTGTAGTTCTGCTCCGCTTTGCTGAGTTTTCTGGAGTAGAAAGCGCACGGCCTCCAGTCCCCCTGGTGGTCTTGCTGCAACAGAACGGCTCCCACGGCCCTGTCTGAGGCGTCCGTCTCCACTCTCATGGGCCTGCTGGGATTTACGTGCAGTAGGTTCTCTTCGGAAGCGAAGAGCTGCTTGAGCTTCTGAAAGGACTGCTCTGCCTGCTCCGTCCAGATGAACCTCTTCTTCTTGGAACTGAGGGTGTCGGTGATGGCCGCTGTCTGCATGGCGAAACCCTTGATGAACTTGCGATAAAAGTTGGCAAAACCGACAAACCTCTGTACTTCCTTCCTATTGCGTGGGCTCTTCCAATCCAGTACTGCACGTACCTTGGCACCGTCCATAGCCAGTCCCTTGTCGGACAGTTTGTAGCCCAAGAAATCCACCTCCGTCTTGTCGAACTGGCACTTCTCCAGCTTGGCGTACAGCCTGTGCTCCCGCAGCCTCTGCAGAACTTCCCTAACATCTCTCTCGTGAGCCTCCGGCGATTCCGAGAAGATTAGGATGTCATCCAGGAAGCAGACGCACTTCTTGTAGAGGAGACCCGCCAAGACATGATGCATGAAGGCTTGAAAGCAGTGGGAACCATTTTTTAATCCAAAAGGCATAACTCTGTATTCATAAGTGCCCAGCGGCGTAAACATGGTTGTTTTCCACTCGTCGCCTTCCCGTACGCGAATGAGATTGTACGCTCCGCGCAGATCCAACTTGGTAAAGATGCGACCCTTCCTCACCGTCGCCAGCAGGTCATCGATCTTGGGCATAGGGAATGCTGAGGGCTTGGTCTTGAGGTTCAAGAAGCGGAAATCAACGACCAGCCTCTTTTGGGGCGTGTCCCGCTTCTTTACAAAGAACACGGGACTGCCTCCTGCCGCCTTGGACTCCCGGATGAATCCCCGCTTCAGGTTGTGATCTATGAACTCCCTGAGCTCTTGCAATTCATCCTCAGACATGGAGTACAGTTTCCCCGTCGGGAGCGTCGCCCCGGGCAGGAGGTCGATCTTGCAGTCGTAGGGTCTGTGGGGTGGCAGCTTATCCGCCTCTTTCTCGCAGAAGACCTCCAAAAACTCCTTGTATTTGTTAGGCACCGCTTGCAACATGCCCAAGTTCAGCTGTGGTCCATCCTCGTGCCCCTCATCTTCCAAGTCCGCCAGGATGCAGTGTTCTGCGCAGTAAGAGGAGCCGAAGGTCAGTTGCCGCTGGTACCAAGCTAATGCCGGGCTGTGCCTATCCAGCCAACTCATTCCCAACACTATGGGCGTGTCTGACAGGCGGGTGACGTTGAAGCTGATGACCTCACGGTGGTTTCCAATGCGCATCACCATTGGCGGCGTCTGCTGTAGCACTTGCCCTCCCAGTAGCTCCCTGCCGTCCACTGTGACGACTTTCAGAGGTACCGCCGCTGGCAGAAGGGCTATGCCATGTTGCTGGAGGAACTGCATGTCTATAAAATCTGCATTGCTCCCCGAGTCTACGGTGATGGGAATTTCCACCAGTAGCCCATTGGGGAGCTGAAGGGATGCGGTGAGCTGCACTACTGGTTTGGGTGGGAGGGGGTCGGTGGGCTGTAAGATCCCTGGGGATTGCTTCACTGACTTGTCTGGCTGGTCCCCAGAGACGCCATCTCCAGCCAGACAGTGGAGTTTTCCTGCTGCGACTCCCTCTGCTGAATTGCGTCTGTTACTGTCGCTGCGGCTGCAGTATGCTTGTGAAACCGCTGGGGACACTCTTTTGCCATATGCTGAGCACTGTCGCAGATGTAGCACTTCCTGGTTCCTCTAGGAGGCTTCATCTTGACTGCTCCCGGAGTTAGGGCTCCGACTGTGGAGTGAGCCTTAGCACCACCTATCTCCATCGGCTCCTCTCCCCCTCCCAGCGGAGGCATGGATCGAGCGCGCGCCGCCTCCTTGGGGAAGGGAGGCAGTCCTTTCGCTGGCGTGCGTCCCAAATGCCCTTCCTCCCTGCCCCAAGGGCGTCCTTCCAACCGAACCCCAATGGAGAGTGCCCGTTCCACCACTTCCTTGGTGGTTTGGGGTCTTCCCCCCCTTGCGATCTCATCTTTCACAGCTCCGCTCAACCCCTCCCAGAACAGGTCTCTGACGGCAGGCGATTCTTTCTCCCAGGCTAGTACATTCACCAATCCGAAAAAACGTGCATGATATTGCCTCACAGTGGCTTTACCTTGTCTTAGTCCGTGAATCTCCCTCCTAGCGATATCCACATCAATCTCAGATAAAAAACACGCATCCATCACTTTAATGAAGGCAGCCGCATTTTGGAGGGCTGGATCCTTGTCTCTCCATAGATTGCGCAGCCACGATTTTGCCTCCCCCCGCAAATGCGAAATAATAAATCCCACTTTCTCTCCCTCATTTTTAAAGTCTTTGTCAAGCAGCTGCAATGTATAAATCACATCTGCTCTGAAGTTAGGATACTCCTGCAGGTCCCCATTGAAGTGAGATACCAGGCTCCCTCCTCTGTTTCCCAGCCCAATCCCTTCTGGTCTGGTGGCTGGTAGCCTCTGTGTACTTAGCACTTCTAACCTGGTTCGCAGATCCTGGCAGGCAGCAGCTGCTTCCTGTTCTTTCTTTCTGGAAGCCGCAATTTCTGCAGTCAACTGCGTCACTGCGTTTTGCAAACTCGCTATCCTCTCTTCGGTAGTCATTTCCCTGTTTTTCGTGAGCTCGCGAAGCACCAATCTTCACCCCTCGCTGCTTTCCCGCACTCCACGAGGTTGCAAAATTGGTGAAAATGGAGAGGGGACTTACTGTCAGGACTGCCGCTAGGTCCCAGCTCACAGAGGACCAACGCCCAGTGGATATTATATACAAAAGTCTTTATTGAAGTTTAGTTTCCATTTCCAAGCTCTGGGCGCGCAGGCCCACGTCTTAACGCTAGACCGGCTAAGTCCCCTCTGACTCACTGCTCCACCCACACCAGTTTAAGATTCTAGCCTGGCTCCACCTCTTGCGCTGCTCTTTCCTGCGTTGGGTCCTTCTGCCCTCTGGGGTTCCCTCCTTCCTGGACTCCTCTGACGCGGAGCCTCCTGAGTCTTGCCCCTCCCTCCGGCGGGCTTTAGGACCTGGCTCCCTTCCCGGGCTCCCCGCTGTGCCGCGCTCCTGTACATTTGAACTTGGCGCGCGCGCCCAGCCGGTGACTTTCCTTCTGACCGTTTCCCCGCTTCCTGATGTGGGTGTTGCCAAACCTGACTCCTCTCCTCCCTCTGGTGGTGAGGACACTGGTCCCGACTCCTGGGACTCCCCCTCCCCACTGCGCTCTGGTGGAGACGCTGGCCCTGATCTCCAGCTGCTGTTCAGAGACTCCCCGCTGGCCCCTCCCTCTTGAGGTTTCTCC
>NW_028153342.1:0-1000 GCF_964106915.1 Podarcis gaigeae
GTTGTGAAAATTGGAATCTGCCTGGTCTCTCAATATATTAGGAGGCATGGCAAATATCTGAAGTTTCAGTGTGAGTGACTTGCTTTTAAATTTCAAATGTTCAGTTTATACGATATTTCTTTTCGCTTCCACGTCTCCGTTCCTCCGAAGTCTTAAATCTGTATGACGTCAATTTTTCTCGGTTCCAAACTGCTGAGAAGCCATGGCATTAGTAGACTTTACAGCTAGTAAAGGAATCTTGTGTGACATCCCCATGTGTAATTTGGAAGGCAGGTGTGTGCGCCTTACTTTGGGATACTTTGCTAATGAACACCCAGAACCAAACTGGACAATACATTAAATGCATGAATATGTTTTCATCTATTATTTTTAAAATTTAATTTAATTTAATTTAATTATTTAAAGTAATAGAAGCTATGAAGTGGGGGTGTTTAAACCCCATGCAGTTTTCTGAAGGAACTCCCTCTCCCCCTGAAGCTATGGCCACAAAGAGCATAGCAGCTTGAGTGGACAATAATCAGCTAGATGGCATACCGCCCAACTTTTTCAAGCTCCAAACTGGAATGTGCATCACATGACCCATGCCTCACTCTCATCCTGAAAAGCACAAGTGTAGCATGAGAGCGCAGTGTGTATCACCCAAACAGGATGACCCATTTGGGGGAGGCACTTGGGAGGTCTGAGATGGACCAGTGGTGTGGCCCATGGAAATATAGCTTCCTATGTCATAATTTAGTATACTCTAAAGCCCTAGAAAACTTGTCACCAAGACATCTGAAGGCCTGCCTTTTCCTACAAGAGTCTGCTTATCAATTAAGATTTTCTTTGGAGGCCAATTTTTTAGATACTTTTACCTTCAGAGGTGGAAAAAGTGGCTACTGGAAAGAGGGCCTTTTCTTTGGTGGCTCCCATACGTTGGGAGTATTTTCACCTGGCATGTTCTTAACACTTCTTTAGGCATGACCATGTGAAGTCCATTGTTGTCACAGGTTCTTAATGA
>NW_028153341.1:0-5000 GCF_964106915.1 Podarcis gaigeae
CATTTGCAAACTCATTAGGATTGCACTTGCCAAATTATTGCATTTGCCAAATTATTGCATTTGCAAACTTAAAATTATTGCATTTGCCAAATTATTGCATTTGCCAAATTATTGCATTTGCAAACTGAAAAGTATTGCATTTGCCAAATAATTGCATTTTGGCATTATTGCCTTTGCAAACTTATTATTATTGCATTTGCAAACTTTGCAAAAGAAAGCAAGAAAGATGCAATGGAAATTATTGTATTTGCAAATTTATGATTATTGCATTTGCAAACTTAAAATGATTGCATTTGCCAAATGATTGCATTTGCCAAATGATTGCATTTGCAAACTTATTATTATTGCATTTGCAAACTTTGCAAAAAAAAAAAGCAAGGAGGATGCAATGGAAATTATTGCATTTGCAAACTTAAAATGATTGCACTTGCCAAATTATTGCATTTGCCAAATTATTGCATTTGCAAACTGAAAATGATTGCATTTGCCAAATTATTGCATCTGCCAAATTATTCCATTTGCCAAATTATTCCATTTGCAAACTTAAAATTATTGCATTTGCCAAATTATTGCATTTGCCAAATTATTGCATTTGCCAAATTATTGCATTTGCAAACTTAAAATGATTGCATTTGCCAAATTATTGCATTTGCCAAATTATTCCATTTGCAAACTTAAAATGATTGCATTTGCCAAATTATTGCATTTGCCAAATTATTGCATTTGCCAAATTATTCCATTTGCAAACTTAAAATTATTGCATTTGCCAAATTATTGCATTTGCCAAATTATTGCATTTGCCAAATTATTGCATTTGCAAACTGAAAATGATTGCATTTGCCAAATTATTGCATCTGCCAAATTATTGCATTTGCCAAATTATTCCATTTGCAAACTTAAAATTATTGCATTTGCCAAATTATTGCATTTGCCAAATTATTGCATTTGCAAACTTAAAATGATTGCATTTGCCAAATTATTGCATTTGCCAAATTATTCCATTTGCAAACTTAAAATTATTGCATTTGCCAAATTATTGCATTTGCCAAATTATTGCATTTGCCAAATTATTCCATTTGCAAACTTAAAATTATTGCATTTGCCAAATTATTGCATTTGCCAAATTATTGCATTTGCAAACTTAAAATGATTGCATTTGCCAAATTATTGCATTTGCCAAATTATTGCATTTGCAAACTTAAAATGATTGCATTTGCCAAATGATTGCATTTGCCAAATTATTGCATTTGCAAACTTAAAATTATCGCATTTGCCAAATTATTGCATTTGCCAAATTATTGCATTTGCAAACTTAAAATGCTTGCATTTGCCAAATTATTGCATTTGCCAAATTATTCCATTTGCAAACTTAAAATTATTGCATTTGCCAAATTATTGCATTTGCCAAATTATTGCATTTGCCAAATTATTGCATTTGCAAACTTAAAATTATTGCATTTGCCAAATTATTGCATTTGCCAAATTATTCCATTTGCAAACTTAAAATGATTGCATTTGCCAAATTATTGCATTTGCCAAATTATTCCATTTGCAAACTTAAAATTATTGCATTTGCCAAATTATTGCATTTGCCAAATTATTGCATTTGCCAAATTATTGCATTTGCAAACTTAAAATTATTGCATTTGCCAAATTATTGCATTTGCCAAATTATTGCATTTGCCAAATTATTCCATTTGCAAACTTAAAATTATTCCATTTGCAAACTTAAAATTATTCCATTTGCAAGCTTAAAATTATTCCATTTGCAAACTTAAAATTATTCCATTTGCAAAAAAAAAGCAAGAAAGATGCAATGGAAATTATTGTATTTGCAAATTTATGATTCTTGCATTTGCCCAATAATTGAAGACGGCCTGTCACTCACCGTCATAGGCGGGATCTCGCCGACGCGGGAAAGCAGCCCGGCTCGCTCATTGGACGAACGACCTGTCACTCACCGTCATAGGCGGGGTCTCGCCGACGCGGGAAAGCAGCCCGGCTCGCTCATTGGACGAACGACCTGTCACTCACCGTCATAGGCGGGGTCTCCCCGACGCGGGAAAGCAGCCCGGCTCGCTCATTGGACGAACGACCTGTCACTCACCGTCATAGGCGGGCCTCCCCGTTGACCCTAACGACGTCATGAAGCATCCCGCCTGTTCATTGGCCAGCGCGGCTGTCACTCAAAGTCATAGGCGGGCCTCTCCTTCCCGCTTCCGACGTAAAAGAAACTTCCCGCCCTCTCATTGGCTTAACGGCCTGTCACTCAACGTCATAGGCGGGCCCTGCTTCCCCTTGAACTTGCTCTAACAAGCATCCTGCCCGGTCATAGGCCCAACGGCCTGTCAGTCAGCGTGGGGCGGGGTCTCTCAGACGCGGGAAAGCAGTCCGGCCCTCTCATAGGCCGAGCGGGCTGTCACTCAACCTCATAGGCTGGCCTCCCCTTCCCGCTATCGACGACATAAGGTATCCCGTCCGTTCATAGGTCGAAAGTCCTGTCACTCAACATCGGACGGGGCTTTGCCAATGAGGGAAAGCCGTCCCGCCCTCTCATAGGTCGAACAGCCTGTCACTCATCCCGGGGCGGGGCTTCGTTGACGTAGAAAACAATCCCGCCCGCTCATAGGCCAAACGGCCTGTCAGGGAAAGCAGTACGGCCCGCTCATAGGTCAACCGGCTTGTCACTCAACGTCATAGGCGGGCCTTACCGTTCCTCTAACGACGTCTCAAAGCTTCCCTCCCGCTCATAGGTCAAGCGAGGCTGTCAGTCAAGATGGGGCGAGGTCTCTCCGACGGGGGAAACCTGTCCGGCTCGCCTATAGGCCATACGCCCTGTCACTTAACCTCATAGGCGGTGCCGGCCTTGAATTGGCTAGAACGACAAGCAGCCCGCCCGCTCATAGGCCAAAGGGCCTGTCACTCAACATTATAGGCGGGCCCTCTCCGACGCTGGAAACCAGTCCGGCCCGCTCATAGGCCGATCGTCCCGTCACTCCGCCCGCCTCCGGGCGCTTCTCATTGGCTGCAATCCACACCGCTTCCGGTGCGGCGTCGCGTTTGCCTAAGGAAACGCGGCCTAGTCGTGATTCGGGCCTTTTCGAAGCGAGGGCCGGCCTGTATCCTTGAGTGACAGCCCGTCCGGCCTATAAGAGGGCGGGACTGCCCGTCGCTCCCGCCTCCCGGCGCTTCTCATTGGCTGTCGCCTAGGAAACGCGGCCTAGTCGTGCTTCGGGCCTTTTTCCCATCCGGCCTCTGCCCTTGAGTGACAGCCCCTTTGGCCTATGACTGCACCTTCCTCTGCCTCGCTCCCTCCTCCGGCCGCTTCTCATTGGCTGTCACCTAGGCAACGCGGCCTAGTCGGGCTTCGGGCCTTTTTCGAGAGGGAAAGCGAGGGCCCGCTTGTGAACTTGAGTGACAGCCCGCCCGGCCTATTAGAGGGCGGAACCGCGCGTCGCTCCCTCCTTCGGCCGCTTCTCATTGGCTGTCGTCTAGGAAACGCGGCCTAGCCGTGCTTCGGCCCTTTTTCCCCATCCGGCCTATACCCTTGAGTGACAGCCCCTTTGGCCTATGACTGCCCGTCCCTCCGCCTCGCTCCCTCCTCCGGCCGCTTCTCATTGGCTGTCGCCTAGGAAACGCGGCCTAGTCATGCTTCGGGCCTTTTCGAAGCGAGAGCCGGCCTGTATCCTTGAGTGACAGCCCGTCCGGCCTATTAGAGGGCGGAACCGCCCGTCGCTCCCTCCTCCGGCCGCTTCTCATTGGCTGCCGCCTAGGAAACGCGGCCTAGCCGTGCTCCGGCCCTTTTTCCCCATCCGGCCTATACCCTTGAGTGACAGCCCCTTTGGCCTATGACTGCCCGTCCCTCCGCCCTGCGCCCTCCTCCGTCCGCTTCTCATTGGCTGTCGCCTAGGAAACGCGGCCTAGTCGGGCTTCGGGCCTTTTTCGAGAGGGAAAGCGAGGGCCCGCTTGTGACCTTGAGTGACAGCCCCTTCCGCCTATAAGAGGGCGGAACCACCCGTCGCTCCCGCCTCCCGGCGCTTCTCATTGGCTGCCGCCTAGGAAACGCGGCCTAGTCGTGCTTCGGGCCTTTTTCCCATCTAGCCTATACCCTTGAGTGACAGCCCCTTTGGCCTATGACTGCCCGTTACTCCGCCTTGCTGCCTCCTCCGTCCGCTTCTCATTGGCTGTCGCCTAGGAAACGCGGCCTAGCCGTGCTCCGGCCCTTTTTCCCCATCCGGCCTATACCCTTGAGTGACAGCCCCTTTGGCCTATGACTGCCCGTCCCTCCGCCCTGCGCCCTCCTCCGTCCGCTTCTCATTGGCTGTCGCCTAGGAAACGCGGCCTAGTCGGGCTTCGGGCCTTTTTCGAGAGGGAAAGCGAGGGCCCGCTTGTGACCTTGAGTGACAGCCCCTTCCGCCTATAAGAGGGCGGAACCACCCGTCGCTCCCGCCTCCCGGCGCTTCTCATTGGCTGCCGCCTAGGAAACGCGGCCTAGTCGTGCTTCGGGCCTTTTTCCCATCTAGCCTATACCCTTGAGTGACAGCCCCTTTGGCCTATGACTGCCCGTCCCTCCGCCTTGCCGCCTCCTCCGGCCGCTTCTCATTGGCTGCCGCCTAGGAAACGCGGCCTAGTCAAGCTTCGGACCTTTTCGAAGCGAGGGCCGGCCTGTATCCTTGAGTGACAGCCCGTCCGGCCTATTAGAGGGCGGAACCGAGCGTCGCTCCCTCCTTCGGCCGCTTCTCATTGGCTGTCGTCTAGGAAACGCGGCCTAGCCGTACTCCGGCCCTTTTTCCCCATCCGGCCTATACCCTTGAGTGACAGCCCCTTTGGCCTATGACTGCCCGTCCCTCCGCCCTGCGCCCTCCTCCGGCCGCTTCTCATTGGCTGCCGCCTAGGAAACGCGGCCTAGTCATGCTTCGGACCTTTTCGAAGCGAGGGCCGGCTTGTATCCTTGAGTGACAGCCCGTCCGGCCTATTAGAGGGCGGAAACTCGCGTCGCT
>NW_028153341.1:10000-18214 GCF_964106915.1 Podarcis gaigeae
TATCCTATCCTATCCTATCCTATCCTTGTCTCCTATCCTATCCTTGTCTCCTATCCTATCCTATCCTTGTCTCCTATCCTATCCTTGTCCCCTATCCTATCCTTGTCTCCTATCCTATCCTATCCTATCCTATCCTATCCTATCCTTGTCTCCTATCCTATCCTTGTCCCCTATCCTATCCTTGTCCCCTATCCTATCCTTGTCTCCTATCCTATCCTTGTCTCCTATCCTATCCTTGTCTCCTATCCTATCCTGGTATCCTATCCTATCCTGGTATCCTATCCTATCCTATCCTATTCTTTACTCCTATCCTATCCTTGTTTCCTCTCCTCTCCTCTCCTTCTATCCTATGGTATCCTATCCTCCTATCCTACCCCTGTCTCCTATCCTATCCTTGTTTCCTCTCCTTCTATCCAATCGTATCCTAACCTCCTACCCTATCCTTGTTTCCTATCCTATCCTATCCTATCCTATCCTATCCTATCCTATCCTTGTTTCCTTGTCTCCTTTCCTAACCTCCTATCCTATCCTTGTCTCCTATCCTATCCTATCTGATCCTATCCTCCTATCCTACCCCTGTCTCCTACCCTATCCTTGTTTCCTATCCTATCCTATCCTTGTCTCTGAGTCTCCTATCCTCCTATCCTATCCTTGTCTCCTATCCTGTCCTATCAGATCCTATCCTCCTATCCTATCCTTGTCTTGTCTCCTATCCTATCCTCCTATCCTATCCTATCCTATCCTCCTATCCTACCCCTGTTTCCTATCCTATCCTTGTTTCTTATCCTTGTCCAATCGTATCCTAACCTCCTACCCTATCCTTGTTTCCTATCCTATCCTAGTCTCCGAGTCTCCTATCCTCCTGTCCTATCCTTGTTTCCTTTCCTCCTATCCTATCCTTTCCTATCCTATCCTATCCTATCCTATCCTTGTCTCCTTTCCTATCCTTTCCTCCTATCCTCCTATCCTTGTCTCCTATCCTATCCTTGTCTTGTCTCCTATCCTATCCTATCCTCCTATCCTATCCTCCTATCCTATCCTTGTTTCCTATCCTTGTCCAATCGTATCCTATCCTCCTGTCCTATCCTTGTTTCCTTTCCTCCTATCCTATCCTATCCTATACTACCCTATCCTTGTCTCCTATCCTATTCTCCTTTCCTATCCTATCCTTTTACCCTATCCTATCCTATCCTATCCCTCTTTCCTATTGTATCCTACCCTCCTATCCTATCCTTGTCTCCCATCCTGGTTTCCTATCCTATCCTACCCTACCCTTCTATCCTCCTATCCTATCCTCCTATCCTATCCTTGTCTCTTATCCTATTTTCCCGTACTATCTTATCCCTCTGTCCCATCCTTCTATCCTAATTTATCCTTGTTTCCTATCCTATCTTTCTGTCCTATAGTATCCTATCCTAACCTATCCTTGTCTCCTATGCTTTTCCCCCTTTCTTATCCTATCCTATTCTTCTGCCCTATCCTATCCTCCTATCCTATCCTTGTCTCCTATCCTGGTTTCCTATCCTATCCTTCTACCTATCGTATCCTATCCTCCTATCCTATCCTTGTCTCCTATCCTATCCTATCCTATCCTATCCTATCCTATCCTTCTTTCCTATCCTATTCTTCTGTCCTATCCTTCTATCCTATTGTATCCTTTCCTCCTATCCTATCCTTGTCTCCTATCCTATCCTTCTGTCCTAACCTTGTCTCCTATCCTATCCAATCCTATCCTATACTCCTATCCTATCCTTGTCTCCTATCCTATCCTATCCTTCTGTCCTAACCTTGTCTCCTATCCTATCCTATCCAATCCTATCCTATACTCCTATCCTATCCTTGTTTCCTATCCTCTCCTATCCTTCTGTCCTAACCTTGTCTCCTGTCCTATCCTATCCAATCCTATCCTATCCTATACTCCTATCCTATCATTGTCTCCTATCCTATCCTCCTATCCTATCCTTGTCTCCTATCCTCCTATCCTATCCTATCCTATCCTAGTCTCCTATTCTGGTTTCCTATCCTATCCTTCTGTCCTATGCTTCTATCCTATCCTGTCGTATCCTTTCCTTTTCCCCCTATCCTATCCTCCTATCCTATTCTTCTATCCCATGGTACCCTATCCTATCCTTGTCTCCTATCCTAACCTTATCTCCTGGTTTCCTATTCTATCCTTCTGTCCTATCCTTCTATCCTATTGTATCCTACCCTCCTACCCTATCCTTGTCTCCTATCCTATCCTCCTATCCTATCCTTGTTTCCACTCCTATCCTATCCTGTCCTTGTCTCCTATCCTATCCTCCTATCCTATCCTTGTCTCCTATCCTATCCTATCCTATCCTATCCTATCCTATCCTTGTCTCCTATCCTAGTCTCCTATCCTATCCTCCTATCCTATCCTTGTCTAATAATCTATCTGATCCAATACTATCCTATCCTTCTGCCCTATGCAGTCTGATCCTATCCTATCCTCCTACCCTATCCTTGTCTCCTATCCTCGTTTCCTATCGTTTCCTATCCTATCCTATCCTATAAGCCTATCCTATCCTATCCTATCCTTTTCTCCTATCCTATCCTCCTATCCTATACTTCTCTCATATTGCATCCTATCCTAACCTTGTCTCCTATTCTATCCTATCCTCCTATCCTATCCTTATCCCTTATCCTATCCTATGCTATCCTTCTGCCCTATTGTCTCCTATTGTATCCTATCCTCCTATCCTATCCTTGTCTCCTATCCTGGTTTTGTATCCTATCCTATCCTATCCTATCCTATCCTATCCTATCCTTCTGTCCAGTCGTATCCTATCCTCCTATCCTATCTTTGTATCCTATCCTGCTTTCCTATCCTCTCCTATCCTTTTCTCCTATCCTATCCTTCTCTCATATTGTATCCTATCCTAACCTTCGTCTCCTATCCTATTCTCCTATCCTATCCTTGTCTCCTATCCTATCCTATCTTATCCTTCTGTCCAGTCCTATCCTCCTATCCTATCCTTTTCTCCTATCCTATCCATCTCTCATATTGTATCCTATCCTAACCGTGTCTCCTATCCTATCCTCCTATCCTATCCTTCTCTCTTATCCTATCCTATGCTATCCTCTGCCCTATTGTATCCTATTGTATCCTATCCTATCTTTGTTTCCTATCCTATCCTATCCTATCCTATCATTGTCTCCTATCCTATCCTCCTATCCTATCCTTGTCTCCTATCCTCCTATCCTATCCTATCCTATCCTAGTCTCCTATTCTGGTTTCCTATCCTATCCTTCTGTCCTATGCTTCTATCCTATCCTGTCGTATCCTTTCCTTTTCCCCCTATCCTATCCTCCTATCCTATTCTTCTATCCCATGGTACCCTATCCTATCCTTGTCTCCTATCCTAACCTTATCTCCTGGTTTCCTATTCTATCCTTCTGTCCTATCCTTCTATCCTATTGTATCCTACCCTCCTACCCTATCCTTGTCTCCTATCCTATCCTCCTATCCTATCCTTGTTTCCACTCCTATCCTATCCTGTCCTTGTCTCCTATCCTATCCTCCTATCCTATCCTTGTCTCCTATCCTATCCTATCCTATCCTATCCTATCCTATCCTATCCTTGTCTCCTATCCTAGTCTCCTATCCTATCCTCCTATCCTATCCTTGTCTAATAATCTATCTGATCCAATACTATCCTATCCTTCTGCCCTATGCAGTCTGATCCTATCCTATCCTCCTACCCTATCCTTGTCTCCTATCCTCGTTTCCTATCGTTTCCTATCCTATCCTATCCTATAAGCCTATCCTATCCTATCCTATCCTTTTCTCCTATCCTATCCTCCTATCCTATACTTCTCTCATATTGCATCCTATCCTAACCTTGTCTCCTATTCTATCCTATCCTCCTATCCTATCCTTATCCCTTATCCTATCCTATGCTATCCTTCTGCCCTATTGTCTCCTATTGTATCCTATCCTCCTATCCTATCCTTGTCTCCTATCGTGGTTTTGTATCCTATCCTATCCTATCCTATCCTATCCTATCCTATCCTATCTTATCCTTCTGTCCAGTCGTATCCTATCCTCCTATCCTATCTTTGTATCCTATCCTGCTTTCCTATCCTCTCCTATCCTTTTCTCCTATCCTATCCTTCTCTCATATTGTATCCTATCCTAACCTTCGTCCCCTATCCTAGTCTCCTATCCTATCCTTGTCTCCTATCCTATCCTATCTTATCCTTCTGTCCAGTCGTATGCTATCCTCCTATCCTATCCTTTTCTCCTATCCTATCCATCTCTCATATTGTATCCTATCCTAACCTAACCGTGTCTCCTATCCTATCCTCCTATCCTATCCTTCTCTCTTATCCTATCCTATGCTATCCTCTGCCCTATTGTATCCTATTGTATCCTATCCTATCTTTGTTTCCTATCCTATCCTATCCTTGTCTCCTATCCTATCCTATCTTACCCTTCTGTCCAGCCGTATCCTATCCTCCTATCCTATCCTTATCTCTTATCCTATCCTATGCTATCCTTCTGCCCTGTTGTATCCTATCCTCCTACCCTATCCTTGTTTCCTATCCTATCCTATTCTCCTATCCTATCCTTATCTCTTATCCTATCCTATCCTCTGCCCTATTGTATCCTATTGTATCCTATCCTCCTATCCTATCCTTGTCTCCTATCCTGGTTTTGTATCCTATCCTATCCTATCCTATCCTATCCTATCCTATCCTATCCTATCTTATCCTTCTGTCCAGTCATATCCTATCCTCCTATCCTAACCTTCGTCTCCTATCCTATCCTCCTATCCTATCCTTATCTCTTATCCTATCCCATGCTATCCTTCTGCCCTGTTGTATCCTATACTCTCCTCTCCTCTCCTATCCTAACCTTTTCTCCTATCCTATACTCCTATCCTATCCTTATCTCTTATCCTATCCTATGCTATCTGCCCTATTGTATCCTATTGTATCCTATCCTCCTATCCTATCCTTGTTTCCTATCCTATTCTCCTATCCTATCCCATCTTATCCTTCTGTCCAGTCGTATCCTATCTTCCTATCCTATCCTTGTATCCTATCCTGCTTTCCTATCCTAACCTATCCTATCCTATCCTTTTCTCCTATCCTATCCTATCCTATCCTATCCTTTTCTCCTATCCTAACCTTGTCTCCTATCCTATCCTATCCTATCCTTGTCTTCTATCCTATCCTATCCTATCCTATCCTATCCTATCCTTGTCTCCTATCCTATCCTATCCTATCTTATCCTTCTGCCAGTCGTATCCTATCCTCCTATCCTATCTTTGTATCCTATCCTGCTTTCCTATCCTATACTCCTATCCTATCCTTGTCTCCTATCCTATCCTTGTCTCCTATCCTATCCTATCCTTGTCTCCTATCCTATCCTATCCTATCCTATCCTTCTGTCCAGTTGTATCCTATCCTCCTATCCTATCCTATCCTTGTATCCTATCCTGCATTCCTATCCTATGCTATCCTATCCTAACCTTCGTCTCCTATCCTATCCTATCCTTGTCTCCTATCCTATCCTTGTCTCCTATCCTATCCTTGTCTCCTATCCTATCCTATCTTATCCTTCTGCCAGTCGTATCCTATCCTCCTATCCTATCTTTGTATCCTATCCTGCTTTCCTATCCTATCCTCCTATCCTATCCTTCTCTCATATTGTATTGTATCCTATCCTAACCTTCGTCTCCTATCCTATCCTATCCTCCTATCCTATCCTTCTCTCCTATCCTATCCTATCCTATCCTATCCTATCCTATCCTATTCTCCTATCCTATCCTTCTGTCCAGTTGTATCCTATCCTCCTATCCTATCCTTGTATCCTATCCTGCATTCCTATCCTTGTCTCCTATCCTTGTCTCCTATCCTATCCTTGTCTCCTATCCTATCCTTGTCTCCTATCCTATCCTTGTCTCCTATCCTATCCTTGTCTCCTATCCTATCCTATCCTTGTCTCCTATCCTATCCTATCCTATCCTTGTCTCCTATCCTATCCTATCCTATCCTATCCTTGTCTCCTATCCTATCCTTGTCTCCTATCCTATCCTTGTCTCCTATCCTATCCTATCCTATCCTATCCTTGTCTCCTATCCTATCCTTGTCTCCTATCCTATCCTTGTCTCCTATTCTATCCTTGTCTCCTCTCCTATCCTCTCCTATCCTCTCCTATCCTATCCTATCCTTGTCTCCTATCCTATCCTTGTCTCCTATCCTTGTCTCCTATCCTATCCTTGTCTCCTATCCTATCCTATCCTTGTCTCCTATCCTATCCTTGTCTCCTATCCTATCCTTGTCTCCTATCCTATCCTATCCTTGTCTCCTATCCTATCCTTGTCTCCTATCCTATCCTTGTCCCCTATCCTATCCTTGTCTCCTATCCTATCCTATCCTATCCTATCCTATCCTATCCTTGTCTCCTATCCTATCCTTGTCTCCTATCCTATCCTTGTCTCCTATCCTATCCTTGTCTCCTATCCTATCCTTGTCTCCTATCCTATCCTATCCTTGTCTCCTATCCTATCCTTGTCTCCTATCCTATCCTTGTCTCCTATCCTATCCTTGTCTCCTATCCTATCCTATCCTATCCTTGTCTCCTATCCTATCCTTGTCTCCTATCCTATCCTTGTCTCCTATCCTATCCTTGTCTCCTATCCTATCCTTGTCTCCTATCCTATCCTATCCTTGTCTCCTATCCTATCCTATCCTATCCTATCCTTGTCTCCTATCCTATCCTTGTCTCCTATCCTATCCTTGTCTCCTATCCTATCCTTGTCTCCTATCCTATCCTTGTCTCCTATCCTATCCTTGTCCCCTATCCTATCCTTGTCTCCTACCCTACCCTTCTGTCAATCAAATCCCTGCCCCGTATCCTGAGTCCGCCCCTCCTCTCACCCGATCCCTCTCTCTTGATCCCTCAGCGCCCCGAGAAGCGGAGGGATCCGCCCAGCGACCCGGAAGCCCCCGCCCCCAAGGGCCCCGGGATCGAGGGGATCCTGCGCCTCTACGACCGGATCCGGGCAGCGGAGGGCGAGGTGAGTGAGTGGATTTCCAAGGATCAGGGGATCTTGCGGGGAGGAAGGGCGGGAGGAGGTGGGGAGGGTGGAGGTTGGGGTCCCTCAAAAGATCTCCAGATCTTCCTGGTGAGGAACGGTTGAAGGATCTGGAGATCCTCCAGGTCTTCTCCACCGGTGGCCACCAAAACATGCCTTCTCCTCGGTCCTCCTCCAGATCTTCCTCTTCAGGATCTCTGGGAGGATCTGGAGATCTTGGGAGGATCCTCCAAACATCTCCAGGACTTCCTCTTGAGGATCTCTGGGAGGATCCCTAAACATCTTCAGGTCTTCCTCTTGAGGATCTCTTGGAGGATCTGGAGATCTTCCTCTTAAGGATCTGGAGATCTTGGGAGGATCCCTCAACATCTCCAGGTCTTCCTCTTGAGGGTCTCTTGGAGGATCTGGAGATCTTCCTCTTGAGGATCTGGAGATCTTGGGAGGATCCTCCAAACATCTCCAGGTCTTCCTCTTGAGGGTCTCTTGGAGGATCTGGAGATCTTCCTCTTGAGGATCTGGAGATCTTGGGAGGATCCTCCAAACATCTCCAGGTCTTCCTCTTGAGGGTCTCTTGGAGGATCTGGAGATCTTCCTCTTGAGGATCTGGAGATCTTGGGAGGATCCTCCAAACATCTCCAGGTCTTCCTCTTGAGGGTCTCTTGGAGGATCTGAACATCTTTCTCTTGAGGATCTCCGGGAGGATCTGGAGATCCCAGGTCCTCCAGGTCTTCTCCCCCGGCGGCCACCCAAACCTAGTCTTCCCCTCGGTCCTCCTCCCCCAGGAGGATCTGCGGCGGCGCCAGGAGATCCAGGATCTGGCCAGCCGGGCGGCCTATGGACAATCCTGGGAGCTTCTCAAGCGCTTTGACGAGATGAGAGAGTTGAAGTCCCACCAGGAGTGGCAGGACCTCCGGCAGGAAGTGGAGAGGAGGTGAGACAGGAAGTGGGCGGGTTTTTTCCCCGGGGGGAGGGAGGAAAGGAAGAAGGAAGGGAGGGAGGAAGGAAGGAAGGAAGGAAAGAAGGAAGGAAGTGAAAAGAAGGGAGGGAAGGGAGGAAGGGAGGGAGGAAGGGGAAAGAAAGGAGGGAGGGAGGAAAGAAAGGAAGGAAGGAAGGGAAAGAGGAAGTGAAAAGAAGGGAAGGAAGGAAG
>NW_028153340.1:0-2000 GCF_964106915.1 Podarcis gaigeae
AAACCGACAGGGAAGGGATGCTGAAATGTCTGAGTGAGTGCTGATCATACTCAACTTAACCCGAGGTAATACTGTAATAATAATAATAATAATAATAATAATAATAATAATAATAATTTATTATTTATACCCCGCCCATTTGGCTGGATTTCCCCAGCCACTCTGGGCGGCTTCCCACACAATATTAAAATACAATAACCTATTAAACATTAAAAGCTTCCCTAAACAGGGCTGCCTTCAGATGCCTTCTAAAAGTCTGGTAGTTGTTTTTCTCTTTGACATCTGGTGGGAGGGTGTTCCACAGGGCAGGTGCCACCACCCAGAAGGCCCTCTGCCTGATTCCCTGTAACTTGGCTTCTCACAGCGAGGGAACCACCAGAAGGCCCTCGGTGCTGGACCTCAGTGCCCGGGTAGAACAATGGGGGTGGAGACGCTCCTTCAGGTACACTGGACCGAGGCCAGTATGTTGTTCATAAGCAGATGCTTGTGAAATATATTTGCTGGGGTGCTTTCTCCCTAAACTACACCCCACCTGCTGGTTTGGTGGGCCACAGATTCTACAGCTCTAAGCATCGGCACATGATGCTCGGCGCATAAGCTGGCAAAGTTTCCCACCTGTTCCCATGGCCTCCCTGGCATCGATCTCCGCTGCCAAGGCTTCGCTTCATCAGCCAAGAGGAACAACGAATCGCATAAACTCCAAAACAAACACAATGTTGAAACGGCTGCTTTGTGGTTAACCAGGCATTGAAGCCACCAGAGGGCCGAACCCACCTGTGAATCAGGCAGCTTGAATTAAAATCCAGTTAACTGTGACCAAGGTGGGGCTGGGATCCTGCTCAAGGTGATGCAACCGTCCACATGAGCTCATGCTAGCAAATAGATCTGAGAATGGTGTGTTAAAGGTTAAGGTTGCCAGCATCCAGACTCTGGGTGGGTGGGTGCGGTGCTCCTGTGCCTTTTAAGGCAGGGGCTGCCAACCTTTCGGGGCCTATTTTAATTTTAAATTATTACTTTATTCGAAGTATAACAAATAGAAATATCCATTACCTCCCACAAACTTGGAAAGTAAGCTGGAGTCCATGTAGATATTTTGATTAGTGACAGTGTTTTCCTTCTGTGACTGTACCCCCAAGTGTGTTTTATAAGCTGGTCTCCGACCATAATAAATTATCTAGCTAGCTAGCTAGCTGGACCATAAGGAAGGCTGATCGCCAAAGAATTGATGCTTTTGAATTCTGGTGCTGGAGGAGACTCTTGAGAGTCCCATGGACTGCAAGAAGATCAAACCTATCCATTCTGAAGGAAATCAGCCCTGAGTGCTTACTGGAAGGACAGATCGTGAAGCTGAGGCTCCAAGACTTTGGCCACCTCATGAGGAGAGAAGACTCCCTGGAAAAGACCCTGATGTTGGGAAAAATGGAGGGCACAAGGAGAAGGGGACGACAGAGGATGAGATGGTTGGACAGTGTTCTCGAAGCTACGAACATGAGTTTGACCAAACTGCGGGAGGCGGTGGAAGACAGGAGTGCCTGGTGTGCTCTGGTCCAGGGGGTCACGAAGAGTCGGACACGACTAAACGACTAAACAACAACAACAACAATCTCTATCATCTATCTATCTATCTATCTATCTATCTATCTATCTATCATCTATCTATCTATCATCTATCATCTATCCATATCTGTCTATCTATCTATCATCTATCTATCTATCATCTATCTATCTATCTATCTATCTATCTATCTATCTATCTATCATCTATCTATCTATCTATCTATCTATCTATCTATCTATCTATCTATATCTATCTATCTATCTATCTATCTACTATCATCTATCTATCTATCTATCTATCTATCTATCTATCTATCTATCTATCTATCTATCTCTATCATCTATCTATCTATCTATCTATCTATCTATCTATCTATCTATCTATCTGTATCTCTATCTATCTATCTATCTATCTATCTATCTATCTATCTATCATCTATCTC